>NW_022436947.1:39395030-39640720 GCF_009761245.1 Sapajus apella
CCTGAAGTCCCCGGGAAAGAAAGAGCACGTAGGCACTGATGAAAGCCAGCATGACTGAAGCATAGCAAGTGAGGAGGGGAGGGACAGTGTTTGAGCCTATGGAGATGACAGGAAGCAGATTGCACAGGGTCCTGTCAGTGAAGTCAAGGGTTTTGGGAAGGGTTTATGCAAAGGGCTAACTGGATTTTATTTAAGGCTTTAAAAACGACTTCCTTCTTGTTACTCTGTGGAAAACAGATTTGGAGGGGACCAAGAGAACAGGAAGACAGTTTGAAGACTAGACGAAAGGGTACATTTGTGTGTGTGTGAAAGAGAGATTCATAAGCATGCATCAGATATCATTAAAACTGAAAGACTTACGGCAGAAATTCAGTAAAACAAAATGATTTCCCAAGCCCAAACGGATGGTCTCATGATTGCAGATTAAAAACAAGTTCAACTAGAGACTCTGAGAAGTCTTTTGGAGGTTGATATAATGGGATTTGATCTAGATACAGAACAAAATCTTGAAGGAAGAGGACAAAAGCTTCATTCAACATTATCCAGCAGCTAAAGAATGATATTCTTTATGGGAATGTAGAGAGAAAAAGGAACTTTGAATAGGTAGGTGGATGTCAAGAATGAATAAGCTTTGATAGTTTACTTCATCACAATGAACAGCTATTCAGTTCAGCTCAGTAACGACATTACTAGAGGCATCTATCTAATAACACAACCCTATTAGCAGAACTGTCTAAATTGATATTGAAAGGACAATTAAAATTGGCACGCAGGCTACAGCCAATGTTGTAAGCTGGAATGTACTGAACATAATTTTTAAAAAAGGTATACTGTTAACATTGGGACATAAATGCAAATTAGAGTAATGACTTCATTCAGCAATTTCCTTTACATAAGGCCATTTGAATCAGACTCTTTCCTCAATAGCAAAGGGCAAATCCTTATTAATTTAGATGATTACCTCACAGGAATGAAGAGTAAGTGAAATCAATACCATAAGGTCTGGTCTGCCATTTCCTTCCCATTACTTCATGTCACTAAGACAATGATGAGAACGTTTAAAAGTTTTCTTGCATGGTGGTTCATAAGTATTCACTAATCTCTTCCAACAATCTTCTTACGCTCAGAAAAGAAATCTAACGTTGTATTTGGAAGTTTTATTTTAAAAAGGTAAGTATTGATACAGATAATATAAACTTTTAGTCACTATCTTGTATAGAAATACTAGGAATCCATTGCCACTAAGGTAGATAATTATTCATGTGAACTTTATGCTAATCATTCTAATTATTGCTTAGAAAAATAAAAGTGTCATATAGCAAATCCTTACACCATTCTCTTACATTCATTCCATGAACAACCAATAGCACGAGTGTGACTATAAGTTTCAGGAAACGATCTCCGTGCTTTGGGCTGGAGGCAGTGTACTGAAATTCATGAATTACAACTCTTCTGATAAGATCCCTTGATGGATCCAGGGACTGGAAATGGAATATGAAACTTCTGACCCAAAGGTCATTGGCTCCAATTTGGCTTAAACTAGTAGTGACTACAAGTTATTATCAATAGACAGCTGTTCAGCAACTGCTACAAAATGAATTGTCGATTTCAGTGTAATTTCTAAAAGACAGGTGTCTGTGTCGGGAACTCATGAATCCTTCAGGCCGTAAGGTGGATAGTTCTAGCCAGCGGTTAAGACATTGACTAAAAGGAGATATCCTACCACTTTCCAGCCTTTATAAAGTAGCTATTTTTAGATGGGAGCAGCCACCATTTTTGGCAACTGGCAAGAGTGTTTGTTACTTGATAGTTTGTTATTTGTGAGGTGGGGATACATTTATATCTAACTTTGATCGCTCCATATATCTACGTTTATGTTTAAATAAGACATAACAGATCTTACTGGGAAATGCTTGGAGAAGATGTTAATAAAATAACAGACTCTTGCTACTCAAGGTGTGATCTGAAGTCCAGTAGCATCAGCATCACCTGGAAACACATCAGAATTGCAAACTCTGAAGTACATCCCAGACACTGAATCACAATCTGCATTTTAACAAGACCTTCAGGTGACTCAGTCACTCAATAACTGAGTGAAGTTTGAGGAGTGCAATATGTCTTGAGGACACATTGCATAGCTGCTTACTGATCACAAAGTGAACTCAATAAATATATGACAAAAAGATCTGAAACCTGACTTTCTGTATCTTAATTTCATAATCTAGTGTACCTGGCTGTTTATCATACTTATGTTGCTGCTTATAAAATAGCCTGCCTATTTGTTGTCTCAGCACCCCTGCTGGACTTTAAGCTCCTAGAGTGCAGGTATCCAACCTGGCATTCCTTTTGAGTCCAATGTAAGTTTTATTACAGAATAAATGAACTTAAAATTATAAGTCTTTAGCACCTTAAAGTAAATTGAGGCATGTCAAATAATTCAATAAGAATCTGATTCTTTTTTTTCTTTTTTTGAGATAGTATCGCTCTGTCATCCAGGCTGAAGTGCAGTGGCTCGATCTCTGCTCACTGCAAACTCCGCCTCCCAGGTTCAGGCGATTCTCCTGTTTTAGCCCACTGAGTAATTGCAGTTACAGGCATGCATCACCATGACCAGCTAGTTTTTGTATTTGTAGTAGAGATGGAGTTTCACCCCGTTGGCCAGGCTATTCTCAAACTCCTGACCTCAAGTGATCTGCCTGCCTCAGCCTCCCAAACTGTTGAGATTACAGATGTGAGCCACTATGCTCAGCCCCAAATAATCTGATTCTTATGCAACATTAATTTAAACAGATTGTGTTTACCTGAGAGACCTGAAGAGCTAACATGATGCCCTGGATCATTAACCAGCAGTAAATTGCTAACCAATATTTAATGACATTGATGGTAGGATACATTGTAAGAGTATTTTGTCCACTCTGCTAAACTTGTAACCACAACACAATTAAATACTTAGGGTAATTTTCAAAATGAGTTTGTATAGCCCACATTAGTATTTCCTACATTACATTAAAATTAGTCAACATGAGACTGATTAGCTAGAATATATTTAAAATTTGGATTATGATTTTGTTTGTATGATGTTTATAGTCTCTATCTTCCAAAGGAAAATCTAAACTACATTAACCTGTGGTACTAATAAATCAGTTTGCCTGAAATTCAGCTGTTCCTAAATCTGAGGCTTCTATTATAAAACTAAGCCAAAAAAGCTAAACAATATATTGAATATTTTCTGCAACACATATATTATCGCCCTATTCAGATTATCTAAAGTAAAGTTGTTCATGTATTTGGGTTCCCAAGGTTTTTATAAGAAGCTCTCTCAAGTCAGCTATATGTGTCAGTTTGGGCAAGTTTCCTAAGTTTTGGGGTTCCTATTTTAATAATTTTTGTTTTTTTTTTTAAAGAAAATATTAAGACCAAATTTACAATGCTGTCTTGAACAATTAATGAGATAAGCTTGAACCAGATTTTTGGCAGACATGTACTCCCTGGTTATTTGTACTATTGCTACGTCTAGTATCTCTGCTACCACCACTACTATTGTTATCACTAACTAGCATTCCTACTTGCAGCACAATATTTGCTTTGAGATCGTTAAGTTATGTATCAGATTTAAACATAACCAGACATATAAGATCCAGTCTTACAGGGTTCACCAGGTAACATCAAAATATAACACTCTAAATTAAAGGTAAGCTTGAGAAAGATATACAATTCTGCAGGTCTAATTATCTTTCCTATTAATTCTAAAAATTCTAAATTACAGCTTAATCTAATTGTGGCCTTTGTTTAAGCCTTGGGAAATTAAACAATTGACTGTTGATTAGAATATTACCAACAGCTGTGTCCCCCTGTGTCCTCTCCCTTAGTAGAAACGAATGGTGCTTTTATGACACCTGCTATGAAAGAATGTCGTGTCTCTCTCTCTACTTAGAAGCAGTATAATTTAGGATTAAGAGTATAACCTGTGAACTCAAATCAATGCTTAAAGCTGGGTTGTGCCACATGGTAGCTATGTGAGTTGAAGCATGTTACAACATCTACAAAACAGGGATAATAACAGTGCCTACCGCACAGAGTTGTTTTGAAGTTGTTAAATGGGATGTTGCAGACTTTTGCATAGCACAACTTCGTGCATTGGACATGGTAACTAATAAATATTACTATTTTCCAGACTTGAACATATTAACAAAAGGCATCTTCTCTTCCCCTGGGGCCATGCTCATTTAATTGTACACTAAATTCTCACTTATTGCCATTGATAGCTTCTTGGAAACTGCAACTTTAAGCAAAATGACATTTAATGAAACCAATTTTACTACAGACTAATGGATATAAACGAGTTAAGCTCCCAGGACCTATTTCTGGTCATAAAAACAACACCAAACTCCTAAATAAAGACCCGAAACACTTTTAATACTAAACATTGAAATAAATGTGAACTTTACATACATTTAAGGAAGATTTATTAAAATAAGTAAGATTATTTACCCAATTTTTGGTGAATCAGTGAGAGACAGCATTCATAGCGGTTGGTTGAATTAAGGAAAAAGTGTTTACAAAGTAACAACTGTAAGAAGGACCTCCTATCACTAAGCAGTTCATAAATAAACAATAAGAACCACGGCAGGTTTGCTGAGTAATTTTGCACCTCACAGTTTATTGAGGTGTATTGGTATGATTGTTCTAGTCTTTATAAATTGTTATTTGACAACAATTTGTATTCATTTGTTCGTTCGTTCATTCATTCATTTTTCCAACCTGTATATTCCAGTTCAGGGATGAGGATGACCGGAGCCTATCCCAGAAGCTCAGGGTGTAAAGCAGGAACCACCTTGGACAGGATACCATTCTATCACAAGCCACACGTACACACACACACTCAGATTGAGACAATTCAAACATGCCAACTCACATAAAGTGCACATCTTTGCAATGTAGAAGGAAACTGGAGTATCTAGAGAAAACCCACACAGACAAGGGAGAATGTATAAACCCCACACGGACAGTGGCTTCAGTGTGGAATAGATTTTTTCTCACATCAATGTTATAATGACACAATCGTGAATGTAATGACATTATCCAAGGAGCTGCTCTATTCTCAACAGAGGACACATTTCAATGGACTGACCTTAGAAACTGCTGAGCCCAGACTGCCTTAACCTTTTAAGTTTCTTTTCTTCTCACCTCTAGGATTGGGTTCTCTGAGAACACTGATTAATACGATATCTTTAAATTACCCTAGCTCATGGTAACCTACTGACTTCCTAACCCCTTTCTCAAGCTCACTGGTTTTGCCTTCAGAGTTAGAAAGAGACTTGACCAAATATCTAGTCCGAACTCCCATTTGAGGCATTACAGTTATGCTTGCGTTCCCAGTGTTCATGCAGCGTCAGTTTTCAACACTTCTAATGTTGCAAAGTTCACTACATAATTAAGTAACCTATTCCATTTCTGGATAGCTCTTCGTTGAGAAACTTATTCTTTCTTTGGAGCAGAAATCATTGTTCTTTGTTACATAAAGCTGAAGATACTAGTTTGAGCTTTTGGATCAGTATAGGATTAAGTCTAAAGGTTACTGCACAAGACAGGCCTCCATATATTTTAAGATTGCTGGCATGTCAGCTGGGCACGGTGGCTCATGCCTGTAATCCCAGAACTTTGGGAGGACAAGGTAGGTGTATCACTTGAGGTCAGGAGTTCCACATCAGCCTGCAACATGGTGAAATCTCCATCTCTACTAAAAATACAAAAATCAGTAGGGTGTGGTTGTGAGTGCCTGTAATCCTAGCTACTTGGGAAGCTGGTAGGCAGAGGTTGCAGTAAGCCGAGATCACGCTACTGCTCTCCAGCCTGTGCAACAAGATTAAAACTCCATCTCAAACAAAAACAAAAACAACAAAAAAAAGATTTCTTTCATGTCTTAATGTTTAAAATGCAGTGTTGAACACAACTGAATACAGTAGTAGAGACCTTATTTTACCAGTATAGAAAACAGTGGGAAGATTATTATTTCTTTGATTTAGATGTTAACTATTAAGTATAAATTCAATGTCTATACTGAGTTAGGTAAAAATAATTTACTTTTGCTTGAACTTGCAGAATGAGATTGCTTGAAAAAGCATACTGGCTTTCAAAATGTATATGCCCTTTTACTATCCATCCATAGGTTTTTTAAAACCTCCATTCAAGGGAAAAGTTTCCCTTTTCACCTTCTATATATAGATTGCTAATAAGTTTAAACTACTTTTAGTAGCATCATCATGTCCCACAAAAGTAGGTTTCCTGTTTGAGAGGTTCAGTTTGACAAGCACTTTCGGTAAGCAAAAATTTGTGGACTTTGAGAATGAGAAAAGCTGACAGATAAAAGCTGGCTTGGAACTACTAGTTAGGTCTTACGAGTAGGAGCTGGTATTCCCAGCTAGGCTGTGGTGTTCTCCTGTGGAATATCAGCAGTTTCACAGAACATCAACTTCAGACAAGGCCATCGTGTGACTATAGAGGATCAAGACAAAAGTAAGACCACCCTCTGTCACATATTTCCAAACTACTGCATTCACCTTGCTTCATTCATCTGCATTCTAGATAAGAATTATAAATATCCAATCATAAAATCACCCCTGATTCCTCGCGGCATCCATCTAATCTGAAGAAGACTCCCACTGCCTTGAGTCCTCTTCAAAATCACCTACTATAAAGCCAAATCCTGAATCTTCCTGCTGAGATGACTTACAGTGCTCCATGCTGTGCTCTCTCCCTCATTTCCCAACAATGAGTTAATAAAATCCATCTTTCTTTAACTATACGTGTGCTCCTGGTGACCTTGGCTGAAGGGCATTGGCATCTTGTTACTGAGGTGACACATAAAATTAAAAGACTACCGGAAATTTTATCAAATGCAAAACCTACCATACATTTCTTATGACCTATAAAACACAAGTATAATATGTCAATGTATTAACAGGATGATGCAAATTTGGAAATTAAATCGTTTAATAAGGGCCTATTTGTGTGTTTGTTACCATGAACTAAAACTTATTTTCTGATGGAAATCTTGCTTCTGCCTTATCTAGAGTTTCACCCTTAACGTCTACGATGGTCTGAGTATTTGTCCCTCCTATCCTTGACAGTGTTAAGAGGTGAGGCCTTTGGGAAGTGATTAGGTTTTCAGGGTGAAGCCCTCACAAGAAAGACTAGTGCCTTTACAAGAGAGGCGCAAAGTAGCTCCTCTGTCTCTTCCATCATGTGTGGACACAGAAAGCACTGTCTACAAACCAAGAGCAGACCCTCACCAAATATCAAATCTGCCTTGATCTTGGACTTCCAAGCCTCCAGAACTTTGAGAAACAAATTTCTGTTGTTTAAAAGCCACCTGTTTATAGTGCTTTGTTATAGCAGCCTGAATGGACTAAGACAACATCCTCTGGAGCAGAAGTTAGACGATCTTTTGTTCAGGCACCTGTTCTTCTGGCACCTCAGTTTTCGTAAGAGAATCAATGCTATCCGCCACTCAGCTGATAAAACATTTAATGCTCCACTTGACTGGCAATAGGGTGCCAGTTCATCAGGTTCGTGCCAGAAAGGATAAGCTTGGACTTAGGACAGCTCAATACACTTCAAAAGCTCAGCCAAGAAAAACAATATTTATAAAGATTAGGGGAAAGAGACAGTCCATATTTCCTCTAGATACTCTAAAATCTACTCCTAGAATAAGCCAGACAGATAGAAGACTGTTAATACCTGGATCTTGAAACACTGATTCCCCAGATCAAGAGCTTTTACCCAATGGCACTTTTGCATGACTCCACTGGACAAGGCTGAGGACATTTTAAAATAAAAGTTTTATGACCTTTGATGCTGATGTTTTTTACATTAATATCATATCCCCTACATGCAAACTCATGAGAGAATCCTGTTAGTGTTGAGTATTCTCTGAACAGTTTTTTTTTACTCATGAACATTGTGACTCTTACAGCTAATCCTTCTTTCTTAATGCCTAATTTCCACAGAGACAAGTTAATGGTATAGTTTTAGGAATATGTACACTACCTATTGCAATTATACAGAACTTCTTCTAAGCATGCATTTAGGGTGTCTCTTTTTATCTTCTTTTAAAATCAATTACTTTTTTCATTTTTATATGAATCCTTGTAAGTTGTCTTAAGTCAGTTTAGACGGAAATAGGGGAATAAATAAATAATAATTACTGAGAATAGATTTAGTAAGTTGTAAAAGTTCAGATACCAGTCAAAATATGGGCTGCTCACCATCTTAACTTTATAAATGAATTTGATTCCAGATTCACTTTCTCACTGTATATGAATAATGCTTCTTTGTTTCCTTGTAGAGTACAAATTTTATCACTGACTTAGCCAAATCAGTATATTTTGAATCTACTTTGGAGGGTTTATTAGCAAGTTGCATTGTTAATTACTTTAGTGGGTTGTTCAAATGGCTGTGGTTAATTGGGAACACTCTTCAAAAAAAAATATATATATATACACACACATATATATGATATATATATTTATATATATTTTATTTTATATAGAGATTTTATTTTATATATATATGTGTGTGTGTATATATATACACACACACATTATTATTATTATTTTTTTGTGAGACAGAGCTTTGTTCTCGTTGCCCAGGCTGGAGTGCAGTGGTGCAATCTTGGCTCACTAAAACTTCTGCCTCCCAGGGTCAAGCAATTCTCCTGCCTCAGCCTCCCGAGTAGCTAGGATTATCGGCTACCCATGCTCAGCTAAGTTTTGTATTTTTAGTAGAGATGGGGCTTCACCATGTTGGCCAGGCTGGTCTCAAACTCCTAACCTCAGGTGTTCCACCCACCTTGGCCTCCCAAAGTGCTGGGATTACAGGCATGAACCACTGCACCCGGCCAACTCTTCAAATTTTTTCTGGACTAATGCATACCAAGTTTACACCGTTTCTTGTTTGTTTGTTTGTTTTGATTTTTACACTCACATTATAGAAACTTACAGGCCTTCAACTTTTCTGCTTCTCTTCCACAAGATTTATTGTCAAGCCAGATGTCTTGCTTTTGCATTATTTCAAGAGATCTTATTGCTTGCTTAGTTAAAATGTTCCTCTTTACACTTACTTTGCATGTGAATTAGATACCCAGCATCAATGATTTGAAAGCCACATACATAAACGATATTCCCACTGCACATCAACCTTGAGAGAAGACAGTTCTGAGGAGATTCTCCTGAGGAGAAGCCTTCCAGGGAGACCCTAAGAGGGTAACTTCTCATCCAGCTGTTGTACTCGAAGTCAATTATATGAAAGTTTAAATTCCAATGCCAAGTATAAGTGGCTGTTACCAGTTTGCATTGTTGGTTGCTGTTGTTGTTGTTTTTCAGAGGGTGTCTTGCTTTGTTACCCAGGCTGGAGTGCAGTGGCACGAACATGGCTCACTGCAGCCTCGACTTGCTGGACTTAAGTGATCCTCCCATCTCAGCCTCCTGAGTAGGTGGAACTACAGGAGTGCACCACCACACCCAGCTAATTTTTGCTTTTTTTGTAGAGACAAGTTTTTGCCATGTTGCCCAGATGAGTTTCAAACTCCTGAGCTCTAGCAACCCACCCGCTTTGGTCTTCCAAAGTGCTGGGATTACGGGCATAAGCCACTGCACCCAGCTCCAGTTTGCATTGTTAATGAAATAAAAGCTCAATATACTTTCAGCAAATTTAATGGGCAATTTGACTTGAAGAAAAACAAACATAAAAAGTATTTTTAAAACAACCATAGATTTTTAGGTAGGCATCTGTTTTCCTTTTAACTCAGAAATACATTACATGAAAACATATAGCGGGCATGACAGTAAAAACAGCCTTACTAAGAATTTGTAAAGGTAAAAATGAGAAACTATACAAATATATTGTCCAGTGGTGTGGTTGACAAAAATGGTGTCTGTAGCTGCCATATTGTAAATTGCTTATTTTAAAAACTGTAGGCCTGTGATTTGTCCCAGCTACAACGGGCAGACACAGATTTCCTGTGTTGAAATACTGCAGAAGGTCAGGGTTGCTCCATCTGGAGTGCCCTGAGCCAAAAAGAAACACGAAGCCAATATCTAAGGGGTGAAGCAAGGTTCAAATTCTGGGCACTGCAAATACAAACAACAAATCCAAAGGGCTAGAAACAAGTACAAAGGTGGAGTGACAGGGCCAAAGGTCTAAAACTGAGTAAGGTGGTAGAGAAAGTACAAATTGCCCACACAAGGTCAATGAGCTCCGGGCAATTACTGTGGATATGAATGGGTGTTAGTGGCTTTTAAGAGTTGTGGCTAGCATGGAGTGGAGGAAGATGAGATTGTCTTAAAAACTTTAAGAGGCAGAGGAGGAAAATTCAGAAGTTGCCTGTAAAATCAACTTTAAGTTTAAAAAACACGAAAGTACATTCCAGAGCCCAGATTTGTCCTTTCATAAAAGGGTAATGGCCTAGGTTTTAAAAGGTAGCAAAATGCTGTGCATGCCCATCTGTTTGCATTCTTACAGTTATAATACACTTTGACTACATAAGCATTTTCAGAGCTTTATTTTAATTATCATAACACAGTTAACGACTTAAAAGTTTTCTGTGTTACTATCCATGCTGCCCAAATTTTTCTCATTAATGAAATAAATGTTTATGGCAAACTGTAAAATATTCGAGGTCACCTTGGAAATGCACTGAGTTTTAACAAGAAAATAGTAAGGGGAATGTAACTGTCTTTCAGATAAATACATGATTTGAAGACCTCTGTTGTTAAAGTGTTACTGGTGAAAGAAGAATTGCACTTATACAAACAAAATAAAACCTGCTTTCTTCAAACTTCATCCCCAAACCTGACAACTCAGACGAAACGATCCCGAGTTAAGTGAGATGATTATCTCATTTGAGCTACTGATTATGAAACCCCCAACAATGTTCTAGACACTGTCCTGGGTTTTAAACACATCCCTTACTATGCTCAACAGTTCTAAGACACAAGCCTTTGTGCCGACAAGCAAACCAGAGCTCAGGGAAGTCATGTTGCCCCAAATCACAACGTTACCAAGTAACAGAGATAGGATTTGGATTTTGGAATAAACCTAGAGTTTTAATTGTGTCTGCTATGAGATGTTGCTTCCTATGATGTGTATTTGTCCTAATCCAGGAAAATGGAAAGGAGTGGGCCCTGGGGGCAGTGGAGGGAAATTCCAAAAGAAGGAACGATGTGATGTGAAGCCCCAAGCAGAGTCTGACCTCAGCCCTGCAATGGGATTTCTATTAGGTTATGTCTGCTCTGTAAAATGTGCTGGTTATATGTATTTTCCCCCATTTCTAGTCCTAAAAATGTGTTCCCCTTTATTTAAAAAGAAAGATGATGTAATCCCAGCACTTTGGGAGGCTGAGGCAGGCGGATCACAAGGTCAACAGATCGAGACCATCCTGGTCAACATGGTCAAACACCGTCTCTACTAAAAATACAAAATTAGCTGGGTTTGGTGGTGCATGCCTGTAGTCCCAGCTACTTGGGAGGCTGAGGCAGGAGAATCGCTTGAACCCGGGAGGTGGAGGTTGCAGTGAGCCCAGATTGCGCCACTGCAATCCAGCCTGGCGACAGAGCAAGATTCCATCTTAAACAAAACAAAACAAACAAACAAAAAACAATGAAACAATAACATTTCATTTAAGGAAAATGCATTCTGAGATGCTCTCCAGGAAGTGAAGATAGACTGATACTGATTCACTGACCCAAAAATGATCTCATACTTGCTTCCATGTTTGTTAAAATAGGGAAACATTGGAGAAAGTAGACTGTCATGATTACACAGAGCAAAGCTAGCTGTCTGTGAAGTCATGGTTAACAGTCACCAAGGCTTGTGTAGGTACTTGTGAAAGTGCTCCATGGAGCCTCAAGCACCATCATGATTTGGTCACACTTTTGAACTAATCAAGCTTCAGCCTCATACTGGTGAACGTCACATAAATCTGCAAGTCCATGTGGATTTACTCATTCTGTTTGTCACACCTCAGAATAGTAACTTTCTTTATATGCAGAACTTTAAAAGAATGCAAAATTCTATGCAATAGTGCTGTGGGATTCAGGACGCATTGCCCCAAAAAACATGGCACTGTGGCATTTGAGAACAGCAGAGACAGGAAGGTCACTCACCTTCTTCTCACCTGTCGCCCCGGAAGATGGCCATAAATCCCAGAAGGATTTTCTAACCTTCCCCTGAAGCAGGTCATAGGACCCTCGTTTGAGAGGTGCCTTTCCTACACCCAGAGGAAAGGAACATCCTTATCTTTGACAACACAGGGTCACAGGGAGGAACCTGAACAAACAGGCTTTGCTAAATTCTACCAGGTTATTCTCATTAAATCATACCCCCTTTGTTCAATTACATTTTCCCCCTCTCCATTAAACTTAGAATAGAAATACACAGTTTGGCCAGGTATGGTGGCTCATGCCAGTAATTCCAGCACTTCGGGAAGCTGCGGTGTGAGGAGTATAAGGATGGCTTGAGCCCAGGAGTTAGAGTCCCCCTGGGCAAGATGGTGAGACCTTATATATATGATAAAATAAAATAAAATAAAATAAAATAAGCCAGGCATGGTGGTGCAGCCTGAGAAGGCTGAGGTGGGAGGATTACTTGAGTCCAGGAGGTGGAGGCTACAGTGAGCTATGATCACTGCACTCCAGTCAGGGTGACAGAGTGAGGCACTTTCATAAATAAATAGGTTTAACTATTTCTTGGGACTTTGTTTCCTTATGAAGGTTTCTATGCCGAATAAAATTCAACCAGGGACCATAAGAGGGTCAAGGAATATTTTTCATTCCCTTTAGTACAGGCAGGGCCACGTACATATCAAATTTGGTATTATTACTACTGATACAATGAATAGCTTCAGTTATGTGTATATCTTGAATTTGCTACGTATTTTTCAGATATTTTTTATTCAAAGTACATTGCTTTAGAGATGGCATCAACTTTCAGTTGCAATTAAAAAATTCCCAGATGCTAGCTATGTTTAACTGACAGTTATTAGTTATTTAATATTTGTCCTCTTTTTAAACATAAAAGTCAAAGATACGCCTTTCTATTTGAACATTCCTCTATAGTTGTTTACCTGGTACAAGATAACAAGGTGATCTAAATCACCATTTTATATAATTTGCACCTGAAATAAAGCACTGACCTCTATTAGGCTGAATCATAAAATTGTCATTTTCATACATAGTAAATGACCAAATATCAGAAATTTCATATAAGATATATAGACACATATAAAATGAACTATTCTGGCTGTAAAAGTTTCTGTACATAAAACTGCAATGAAAAATGTGATATGAATTATGAAATTAAGATATTATAAAATTAAAATTGCTGCAATTAAACCCAACTATGGCAATGATAATAAAGTTATTTCTGAAGGCTTATTGTCTGGACTCGGGAACTGAGTTTATAGTACCTATTTATGTTGCTACCTGCTTGATAAAAGCATAGCACATCATTATTTATAAGGTGCTAAAGGAAAAAAGCTTACTATTATCACATTTGAGAAAGTCAATAAACATTTTTCATGGATGGATTTTAGTCAATGGCTACTCTTAGATATAGCATTTTAAAGTACTCAGTCCCAAGTGCGTTTATCTAAACATTCATTTCTAACTACATCATGTTTCTATTGCATATATACATATTTTTTTCTTTTTTTTTTTTTTAACAACCTCAACTTTTACCACTAACCACTATTGGGTGGGCTGAAGTCTCAAATGCTAAAAGCACATAATAATGCAAATTGTCTTGGGAAGAGTATTGGAATAAAATCAGTAAAGCTATTACCATGTTTAAAAAAGAAAATCTAGTAACTATCAAAGGCCTTAAATTCAATATATGTTAGCATATCTAGAAAGCTCTTCAATCATAATAATGCCCAATATTTCCTTAGCATTTTATATTTTTCCAAAAAGTGTACACACACACACACACAATAGCTTATATTATGCCTCACAGGAACCCAGCATAAGAAGCAGAGAAGATAATAATCTTGTCACATGAAATGTGGAGAAAGCAAACCTCAGTGAGACTGAGTAACTTATGTATTGGAGGGCAACTTATGGTTAGGGCAAAACTGGGTGGAACATAAATGTTCGTTTTCTGGTACTTTTGCCCAGGGCCATGTGCACTTTGCTGACAAACTCCACCCAATAGTCACCAAACATATTGTAAGGTCGGTTGCCTGGATGGGAGCTTGTACACGCCCATCCCTCTCCACGCCTGAAAATTACATCACCGGAATCTGCTTCGCCACACCCACTTCTGCACTCGGCACCTAGCCCGCTGTTGGAAATCCCCTCTGCACTCAGCACTAAGCTCTGCACTTGGCACCTAGCCAGCCATTGGAGAACTCCGCCAAAATTTAAAAGAAGCCCCGCCAAAACCTGCCCAATAGCACATTGCCCGTCCAGCCCGCTCACCGGAAATCCTGCCTACCTACCTATAGCAGCTTGCCACGTCCATGTCCTGTTTCTCCACAGCCAATCAGAGCACCTTCCCTCCCTATATAACCCCACGCCTGAGAGGAGTCAGGCGAGACTTCTCTGGCCCCCTTTCCCTGGACCATAGAACCTCACCTGGGAGCCGAATAAATTGGCATCTAATTGTTCTCATGCAGGCCTCAGTTTCCTCATTTTAAACTTGGCAATAAACTTTACAGAGAATAAACCTTACAATATACTGGTTTGGGAAGTGTGCAGAGTCTCCTTTTGCATTAACAGGGGCTGATTACATGGGCTGATTTCATGGGCTTCAGCACTGGATTAATCCGTTTACTTATGGGTACTGCATATCTTCATATCCTAAAGTTGTGACAACTCTACAATGTTTGCATTGGAAGGTTAATTAGAAGCTTATGGGAAGATGCAAGCTAAATTGAGAGGACTTGCAAGGATGAGGAGACATGAAGCAATACCCTCTATTTGTAAGTGAGAGCCGCCCTGGGGATGAAGGTGTCTAGAGCCAATGCTAAGAACAAGCGACGGTTTTGCTCACTATTGTCTAAATACCTTCACATTTTCCCATTTCCATGTCTTTCTCAAGGCTTTCCCCTTACAGAAACACATTCCCTTCTCTTTCCTGTGTGAAAGCCAAGCTTCCTCTGTTTGGAATCCTACACTTAAAGAATTGTGGGTTTGCAAGACAGTCTGGTCTAGACCTCTTATTTCACAGGTGAGGAAACTGAGGCTACAAGATTTTAATTTGCCCAAGTACGAAATAAGTATACAAAGCTTATTTTGTGTGTAAAAAATAGGATTGTGGTTTCCTAACTCAGTGATGTGAGTTTTACCTTCTATATCAAATTGCCAACTTTTACATTCATCTTTCCTTTTACAATTAAATTTCTGTATGTACTGTATATATCTTGCCAGAACAACAAGATTGGAAGCTCCCTAAAAAAGCTAGTTAGCATTGTTGTATTCTCCATCCAAGACCTGGCACCATTTTCTGCTCATGACCTGGTAAGTTGAAATGTTAACAAAAGGCTGCCTTTCTTCCAGAGTAATTTTAGAGAGAAGGAGTTTCTTGGCTGCTCCCTTCCCCATCTTACTTAGAAGTATTCTTTAGTCTTTGTGCTATGAAACACATATGGAGGCTCCTAAGGCTTCTCCACTCTCCCAGCAAGCTCCTGACCCACCGCTATGAAACAGAATGCTGACTTACAAAAACTAGTGCAAAAACTAGAGGAATGTTGCTAACCAGAAATGCTTTCTAGAAAGTCAGTGACATCCATATAGACATGGAACAAAGTTTTCTTGTTACAGCCCTCCAAGGAACAAGCAATAATAAAGGTTTTTCTTTTTCTTCTCTTAAAAATTAATAATCCATTTCAGAGCTGATTTCAGTGTAATCAGAGGCACAGTTTTTGCTTATTATTTAAAATATAATGGAATATGCACATGTAAGAAAATGATTTCAAACTTACAGTGCAAATGTCACCTCCTCTATAAAGTCATCCTGGCTACTCCAGGGGGTCTCTCAATACTGTACTGATCACCTTTAGCACTTTACTGCCACACTTTTTTAAAAAAAATAGTTGATTGTGTATGTGACTACATTCTCCTACTTAAATATAAATATTTTGGGTGTTCTATTCTTATTCATTTGATTGCCTCCTATAAGACCATGGTGTGTAATAAATCATTAATATATATCAGTTGAATACAAATATAATAATTAGAGTCAGCAATTAATTATCTGATGTCTTGAAGTTGGTATGAAATAAATGAAGTTTTCTGCCTTTAACACATTTATGTATTCCCATTTAAGGTGAATCAGAGAGAACACAGAAAGAGATAAATATTAATTTAAAAAGAAATATGTGTCTTCTGCTAGCAAAGTGCACTAAATCTGTGTGTAAGATACCAGATGGTTCATGGTGATTCAAATTCATAGTGACAAGAAAGGAAAGTAACCACTTTTTACTGTGATTTTAAGTATTCCTTTAGTATTATTCATGATGATAATATCTTTCCTTAAAAAGTAACAATTTTTAAAATTCCAAAAAAGAAGAATGAACTTTAAGGATCACTTTTGAAGTTGTTTCTAAAACAAGGTGCTTTTAGCAAACATGAGACAGTGAAAATGGTTACTTTTGACACTGCAAGGTGTTAGTAACACTGAAACTAACCTAAAGCCCTAGCCCAGGAGGCCAAAACGTAGGTTCTGTGATAATTTACAACTCTCCATCCTTCAGTTTCTGCACTGCCTTTTTGGGTCCTTATAATCACCTAAGAGGTCATATGGTAAAATAACATTCTCAAAAGTGTGACAGTAATTGTAATAGTCCCAGCTGTGACTTGGTCTCAATAACTATTCAGTTGGCCCATGTGAGTGTGATCATACAGTGCCTTTGCAGCTATTCCAACAAAGGATCCTTTGAGACACCGTTTTTTTTTTTTTTTTTTCCTGCAAAGCCTTGTAGTCAACACACCAGGATGACTTTAAAGTGCCATTTATTTATTAATCAAGGTCATGTGCGCGGTGCAGTTTTACAGTCACTTAAATATACATGATACTAATTTTAAATTTCAGGAACCCAATTTCATTTTTGTATCTTAACAAAATGTACAGTGTTCTCTGGAAATAGAGGGAAGGTTTCTACGTGTCCCTAAGTTATTACCAAGAATATATGCATGATTACAATCATTACAACTCTACTTTTAAGAGCTTGCAATCTGAGATTCCAAAACAACAAAAAAAGGCAAAAATCAAAAAACAAAAGAAAAATAATGGTGGCGTTCAAGAGAAAGAAATTCCTTTCAGTTTTTTTTTTTTCAGTTGTAAAGATTTATAGGTTTATTTTGGACTTTTTTCTCACCACCCTTTTGTTGACTTGTGTACTAAAGAGTTTGTTATCTGGCTATTTTGAAACCACTCTATTAAGAAATTCCTCACATTCTGGGAAGAAATAAGAAAAATGAAAGGGGTCAATAATAGGTACAGAAATCAGAAAAGATTCGTTTGTTATAAGTAATGGTATTTTCTGTACTGCTGTGGCGCTCACTTAAAGCAGTAAGTGATTTGTAAATTTAATCTTAATGAGCACAAAAAATTAGCAAAGGTCATGTACTATTTAGTCTTATATTAAATATTTCCCATGCCGATGCTCATGAGTATTAAGCTTAAATTTGCCCTGCTTACAGAGAACCCACAAAGTAGAAAATATACTCAACAATCAGAGTGCTGGCTTACAGTCCTATATTCTCCTGTACACTGAGCTGTGTTGTGATTCAGTTTTTCTGTGCCTCCATTTCTTCACCTACAAAATATGTGATTTTATATTCATGGTCACATCCCTGGCTTGAGAGGTGTTTAATTTTTGATAAAACAGATATGGATAATTCTTCCAAGTTTTATATGCATGCAAACACATATGTATGTGTGTATACATATATTTGCCACCCACTGGTCACACCTGAGCAACTTCAGCAATATTGGACAACAATCCTATGAGAAAGAAAATGGAGAAAGAATAAGAAAAAATAGGGACTAAAGTAGACAAATGAAGAATGAATAAATAAAGGTACCTGCATGGGGACTTACAAACTAAAGGAAATATTCACCAAAGGCATGTAGCTTCAAGGATGACAAAGAAAAAAAGTTATATGTACTATACCCACACAAAGCAGGGATAAACAAGGGAACTGTGAGAAAGTTGAAATTGAGAAAAAAAAGTCATTGGGAGAAGAAAAAAGGAAAATGAAGTTCAACATTAATAATTGAACTTGAGATAGAGTATGCAGCACAGAAATATTAAAATCAGCAAACAAATTTAGATGGGGTTAGGACTATACATTCATTTCAACATGGTGAGTTTGAAGTGATAGCAGAATATTCATGCACAGATGTCCAGCTGACATTTGGACAGTTGGGACTGAAGTTCAAAAGAGAGGTGAGAGTTACAGATTGGTTTTGGGGAGTATTCTGGAGGTGATAATTGAAGCTGTGAAAGTGAATAGTTTCCAAGGGAGATTGAATAAAATAACATGGAAAAATGTCAGATTTGATGTGGCAAAATGTAATCACTGGAACACTGAAATTATCATGTTCTAAGATAATTTATTATTTAAATGTTAATCTACTTTAAAATTTTAAAAATTGTGAGTTAAAAACATACAAAAAATTCTTTTGTAGTTTCAAAAGAAAGGTGTTACAGAAACTGAAGCTTTATTTTTATGAGAGCATCAACAATAATACACAACTAGAAATTATTTGTGGGCTTCAGCGGTAGCCAGAGCTGGGTTTGAATTTCTGTTCTTCCATTTGATAGCCTTTTGTCTGCTTTCTGATAACATGCTCTTAACCATTACACAATCATCCTGCACTTATAAAGCCGGATTACCTGCTAAGAGCATTGGGAATTGTCATCTAGGAAAAATAGTGAGAGAAGGCTGATCAAGGGCAACACATAGGCTTTGTAGTAGACGGCGGTGAGGCACAGCTCAGCATTTATAAAGAGGTTAGATTGCATCAGCCTAGAACTTTCTGGGGCATCATACAGTTAGGTGTCCTAGGGAAAAGTAGAGGTGGTAATTTGTAGTTGGTGATCTTGGGCAGGTGTTGCAGAAAAATAGAGGAGTAAGGTTGGAACAGGGGTTTGCAGAGGTGTAGCAAAAGACTTAGAAAGCAGTAATATGCATAAAGTCTTTGGAGTAGTTAAATGACCACACAGCTGTCAGGATTAACAGAAAGAGACAGGAAGCAGACAAACTAGGAAGATACTGAGATCAAGAGCTGGAGGTCCCTGAGAAATGGGAAAGAAGGTGTGGTAGGTAGAAGTGAGCTCATGAGAGAGATGAAATGGTGTTTGTTCTAGCAAGCACAAGATTCTGGGCAGGTGAGTGGGTGGTTGACATAGAACGGCCAATAAGAGTTAAACAGCTTCATAACTGTGAGACTAGGTTATTTGTCAGGTCACTTATATGCATGTTGAAATATAGATTAGCATGAGAGCAGACTGCAATTTAGCCTCCAAAGTTTTCAATCACAAAGGGAATGATCAGGAGGCAGGTGACAGTGAGAGATAGATGACAGTGAGTGAAAGTATTAAGTAGGTGCAAAAGTAATAATGGTTTTTGCAATTAAAAAAAATTTCCAAAAAAAAAAAAAAAAAAGGAATTGAGGAAATAAGATTTTAGGCCAATGTGGAAGATTAATGCCTAGAAGAAGTGGTGAGGATGCAGATTATCTCTTTTCTCCTCCTGATCTGACATCAGGGTTGTGGAGTTTGAGGGAACAAGCTGCCTCTTCTTGGAATGAATGAATGAAGCAGCAGCATCCTCAGGAGATGGGCAGATTTCAACCAACACAGGAGGCAAAGAGATCACTGTCTGAATTATGAACTAAGAAACACATATTTTGGGGATGGCATGAAAGGTTGCAGAGGATAGGCTAAAGTAGGAATGAAGTAGCCTTAGAAAAGTAAGAGCATGAAGGTATTAGTGAGTTACGAGGGAGAAAGCTATGGGTGGGGTAGGATTTGGGGCTGCTGATAGAAGACCACAAGGAGGAAAGACACACTCTCTCAAATACCATAAAGTGGTCACATGCCTCAGGACACACCTGCTCCTCTCTCTGGGCAGTAGTAACGGCCTTGATGAAGTTTGTGAAAGACTCACAAACACTCTATTAGGGCACATGCTTCCATAGAGTTCACAGAAGGGAAACAAGAGACCCAGTTGGGATGTGGCAGTGATGTACATAAAAAGTTCCACAATGTTGAGAATTACATGTACACATTCTACATTTTTCCTCCTATAAAAAATCAATCACTATTAGAGCATTAAAAGGAGTGTTTAAAAGAAGTGTTATATGTATTAACTTTTCTTGTTTTATTCATTTATGTTCCTTCTTTATCCACTCCTTATTCCTGATGTTATGTGTCTTTCTGTAGCAGACTCAATGTGACACAGATGTCCCATACACTGTAGTGAAAAGGAAATGGTTTCCTTAGCAACAATAACCAAACAAAAGCCAGCAGAATTTTCTTTACTGCTCATGTGCCATTTTAACAGTTTAAGGAATCCAAACAGTAGGAAAGAATAATAAACATCTGATTGGAACATATTGCAATGGAGACATGTAGAATGAATGCAAAAAGGCATCTGCTATTTATAAACAGTTGATGGTGATTTTAAGTGACCCATACTAAAGCATCATGATTCATTCTTTTTCTGAGTGAAACAGGTAGAAATCTTACTATTATCTAGTTAACTGGAGTGAAATATATTTCTTCAAGATACTTTCACTGTCACTGAAATCTGTTAATTGTAAGTTTTTGAGCCACTACAAGATAACATCCTAGGCAATAATTGGATGTGTGCTAGGCAGAGAGAGATTTGTTTTGTTGTTCAAAAAGAACCTCCATGAATTTATTGTTCCTAACTCCATCCTCCTAGAAGGGATTCTTGGAATTTATATCTCTTCTAGGCTTTTGCTACTGACTTTTTGCTTTGCAGTTTCCCATTTTAGCAGTTCTAAAGTGAAGCTTGAAGGCATCATAATTATGTATGAAAATACATTCGCTTCCCCCTCCATCTCTTGTTTTTCTCTTTGTGAGTTTTCTTTTCTTTCTTCTTTTTTTTTTTTTTAATGAGCGGTCATTTGATTGGAATTTCTTGCCTACTGACAACATGGTGGTAATGTAATAAGAGTCCGGAAAAGAAAAAAAGAGAATTTGCAAATATGTGCAATTATTATAAATTGGTAGAAATGTTTTTAAAGCCACTATTAAAGTCTTAATGTCCTGCTAAGCCATCCTTGCAAGATGACAGGGTATGACTGAAAAGGTCTTATAATTTGAAAAAGGAAAAATTCAAAGATGATTGCTAAACACCCAAGACAATTACTAGCTTAGGGGAAATTTTATTTGGGCTACTAAAAGGACTACTTCGCAGAGACCACGGTGGGGATGGGGGGGTGGGGGTTGGGGGGTGGGGGCTTAATTCAAGGCTCAAAGGCCACATGGGGCAGCATGCACCTTCCTGGGCCTGGCCACAGTGATGATTAGTGGAGTCTCCTCAAGTGCTTGGCCATTAGCTTTATGATGTAAAGCAACATTGATTCTGGGATTAGGAGTTTTGGGAAACCAGAAGCATGAAAACGACAAAAGAGAGCCACTCAAGAGATTCAGGAAATGAGCCAGAGCTGAGGTCCCAAACAGAAATTAACTCAGTGCCATATGACCCCAGTCATCCACAGCCATGTTTTAAGTCCCCTGGCAGATGATTTTTCTCAGAGGCAATTCTAAGAGCTATGATAAATTCTGTTGGTGGAATTAGTTGGTGCCCCTTCAAAGACAAAATGCCCATATAGTTTTCCATATTACATCTTACAAATAAAAATACTCAATGCCTATGTCAAGCCTAATCTCCACAGATGCAGAGTTGCTGGAAAGAGAGTGTCCATTGAACAAGATTTTGGTCAAGATATTAAACACTAATATATCAAAATAAATCCAGAACATCTTATCACAAATATAGTGTTTGAGATTGCAAACACATCTAAGAAGTCTGTAAGGCTCTTTTAAATTTTATTTGAGGCCTAAATTAAATTGGATTAGATCAAAGTCATATTTGAATAGGTTTTTTAAAAACAATTGGTAACACATATTACATAGAACATAATTTATTTATATGATAAAAGGGAAAAATTGCAAATTTTCAAATTTTGCAGATATGGGAGACACATGAACTCTAAAAGATCACAACCAAATATGCTGTGCCATGACAAGGTTAACTGAGTAGGTAAGGGTAACCGGAAGAACCCTGCACAACTGCCTCGTAATCTAACTGGGTACTCCGGGGAGTGAGGCCAGGCTCATGGATACCAGCTTTAATTTTATTCTGATCAGCATTTTAGTATTATAGGCATTAATCTGATTTAATCTGTCATTTGGATCAACCCTGAAAGTCAACGCTTCCCATTTTCCTATATTAAAATATAGGAAAAAAATTCTGTTTTAGATTAAATTTCATAATCATTAAATATTTGGAAATTTTTGTGGTGATGCCAGCAATCTTAAGTCTGTTCAATGATCCAACCTCTTATTTATCAATTTCAATACTGACATAGTTTCAGTTTAGCAAAGAAAGTTGGATAATTTTTGAAGTTATTTGCAAGTAACTTTATTGCTTTTTGATTATAATAAGGTTTTCAATGTAGGGCGTTAGGAGCCATAGTCTTTACTGTCACCAAAAGCCTTAACTATCACCTTTTATAAATGTGATTAAAAAGTGACCTCAAAAAATATCATCCTCTGTCTATACAACCTTAAATATTCAGTTAAACCACTTGGGTTTGGCAGTCATTTAGTTATGAATTCCAAGTATAACATTAATCTTCAGCCTAGGGCAAGTTACTTCATATATTTGACCTTTCTTTTCTTCAACAATAAAATGTTTGGCCGGGTGCGGTGGTGGCTCACACCTGTAATCTCAGCACTTTGGGTGGCCGAGACAGGAGGATCACCTGAGGTCGGAAGTTCAAGACCAGCCTGACCAACATGGAGAAATCCCATCTCTACTAAAAATACAAAATTATCTGGGCATGGTGGCACATGCCTGTAATCCCAGCTACTTGGGAGGCTGAAGCAGGAGAATCACTTGAACCCCGTAGGCAGAAGTTGCAGTGAGTCAAGATCGTGCCATTGCACTGTAGCCTGGGCAACAAGAGCGAAACTCTGCCTCAAAAACAAACAAACAAACAAATAAAAACAATGAAATGGTTATGGTAATATTTAACTTGCAGAATTGGTATAATGGTTCAGTTTTAAAAATTAACACCAGGCACCATGGCTTGCACCTGTAATCCTAGCTACTCAGGAAGCTGAGGCAGGAGTATCACTTGAGGCCAGGTGTTCAAGACCAGGCTGGGCAAAATAGCGAGACCTTGTCTTTAAAAAAATGTTTTTAAATTAGTGGGGCATGATGGTATGTAACTGTAGTCCCAGCTACTTGGGTAGCTGAGGTAGAAGGATCATTTGAGCCCAAGAGTTTGATGTTACAGTGAGCCACGATTATGCTACTGCATTCACAGTGTCAGTATAAAGTGAGACACCATCTCTAAAACATTACAAAATAAAAGATAACATATGTAAGATGTTCAAAAATGTCTGGCCTATACTGAGCACTTAATAACTGTTCATTTATGTTGTTTCCAAATCCTTTTTAAAAAATCACATCATTAAAACATGTAAGTAAAAGATTAAATAAAACATTAGCATTTTATTTAGTTTTCTTGTAATAGACAACACAGCCTTACTATTGGCCTTACTTCAGAAATTTCTCATATTTTCTCCATTTTTCAGTTCATGTCACTACTAATCTACTTTATTCTAGTCCTGCAAGATTCTTAGTGACAAAGAAGCATCATGTAGTACTTTCCAATTTTGAATTAAGAAAAGTAGAAAATGACAAATTTATTTCTTCATGCAGTCAAATAACATTCAGGAAGCAGCCAAGTACCTGAAAATAGCAATAGTTTTGGCATCCTGGGCTGTCACACATTAGCTCTGGGGTGCGGGCAGATCATTAAACCTCCCTGACTCGACTTAGTCATCTGTAAAATGAGGATAATGCTTGCGCTGGCCACTGCAGAGAACACTGTGCAAAGATAACTATTCCAGGAACCATCATGAGGCTGAAAATGAGCTGACATTTGGGTTGGTCCTTTCAAGGAGCAGGGGAATTGAGAAAGTCAGAGGTGTGCGATGGCTCTGTTGATGACATCTCTGGGAAATCATTCCTTTATCGCATGTCTCCCAGAACTGTGTGAGCAAAGGCATGGGAGTTGGGAAAGCTGAGGGTGTGCTCAGGAAATGGGGAGAAGGTAAGACCAATTTTCCAGGACATTCAATGTGAAAAAGAGAGTGGACTGAGAGAAGGCTGGAACAGATCCTGAAGGTGGAAGGATCTTGAAGGCCTTGAGAATCTGAGAATTCTATTTTTTAAAGAGTGTGAGAAAGGCATGGAAGTGAGAATGGTGGTCGGAATAGGGCAACAAAAATGCTTAAAAAGTTTTCCAAATAAGCCTGATCTGACCCTAATAAAGGGCTGAATTTCACTGGTGAGAGAGTGCTAACAAAAGCTTCTTTCCAGGATGATGAAAGACAGTGCTACTATCAACAGACACAGGAAAAAAAAAAAAAAAAAAAAAAAGGAGGAGGAGAAGAAAGGTTCAAATGGATTTGTCCTCCAGGTACATGCCCAGAGGTCAGGAGAAAGGAGATGCTTACATTAGCAAGCTAATGTAGTAGAATCTATGTGATATATAATACTATGAATACTTTCATTGTCCTAACACTTTATTGAGAAGATCCATCAGATACCATACTTTTAAATCCTTATCTTTTTTCCTATAATTATAGTGCCATAGCTGATTTTAAAATAGCAGTTTTTCTCATCGATAATAATATATAAAACTATTTAATTTATAGCATCAAGTCCTAAAAAAATCCATGTAATCAGCTTGAGAATTGAAAAAATATAGCCTAATGCCTAAACCACAGGCTGAGATCTTATTCTGCTTCTGTCATAGATTTCCTATTTTAGATATGGAAAGTAATCAACTCTGAGCTCATGTCCCCTTACAATATGAGGTTTTAAAGTTTTGACTTACTATCATACATGCAGTTTGCAATAGTATTGAAATAAAATGGATATAAAATATGAGAAAACACATAGTTTACAAAAACAGAGACTTTACCATTTTCCCCATTATTCTAATATACTAAATAAATGACTCATGAAAAAGTAAATTTGTAGTTGATAGGAAACCTTGACATTCAAGTTTATAATTGCTATACTTTTCTTCTATTTCTCCTTTTATTTACCATTTCAGAAGAGAGGAACTATAAACCAGGCTCTTGAAAAATCAGAATTCAAATGGAATTGCTCTATTCCAGGAATAACTGAATCTGACACAAAAAGAGATCCATCCATATCTTCCGAATACCTTGAAAGCCTCAATAACAAGAGAGAGCCTACAAACACACACACACACACACACATACACATACACAATACATGACAAATGAGTGGCTTTTTTTCTCTTTCTCACAGAAAGAAATTTCTGGCTTAATATATATCAACTATCTAGTAAGAGATAGAGATGTAGAGGAAAAGAAATCAGAGAAAACCAATCCTTTAATTAGCTTACACGTATATGTGCAAGAATAAACATTTTGTAGATGTTCCTGACCTCCAGCTTCCTTACCTCTCTCCCCTACTCAAGAACATCACTCCTGCAGTGGCTGCTATTTCTCCCGCATCGCCAGTTTTCCTCTCTTTTCTGGATCATTTCAACCATACATACACATGCTAGAATATCTACAATCATTAAAACACACAACAGAAACCTATTTCAGCACCGCGCCCCCCCCACCATCTCCCAGCAAACACCCAATTCTCTGCTTCCCCTACTGTAAAACTCCTTAAGGGCAGTCCACACTCAGCTTTCTCTATTTCTTTTCTTTAGATCATTTTTGAAACTCACTCCAATCAGGCATTTGTCCACACCATTACAACAAGTTTCTCTTGTCCTATTTACCAAGACATCCACACTGCAAATCCAGGGGTCCTTTCTCGGTCTTCCTCTTAGTTGAACTGTGAGCAGCATTTGAAACAGCTGGTAAGTTTCTTAAAACACTTTCTTCAGTTAATTTCTACGAATTCACACACTCCTTGTTGTCTTCTTACTTCACTTGTTAATCCTTTTTGGTTTCTTTTTCTGGCTTCTTCTCTTCTCCCCAAACTCGAAATGTTTAAGTTCTAAATGTTTAAGTCTGAGGATTAGTCTTTAGACTACTTCACTTCTCTATCTATACTCATTTCCTATATGAAGTCATTCAGTCTCATGGATTTAAATACCATTTAAACTCCACCAACTTTCAAATTTATGTCCTTAGCTCCAAACTCTGCACTGAACTCTAGATTCATTTATCCAGCTGCAGACACACATCTGAACACAGACGTCTCACAGTCATCCCAAGCTTCCATATTCCACCCGGAACATTTGATTTTGCATTTTGCCGCCCAACCTGCCCATCCTACAGTGTTCCCCTCCCTAAATAGTAACTTTTTTCCATGAGTTGATCAAGCTCCACATCCTGGAGTTATCTTTGATGTGTTATTTTGCTTACACCTCACATCCAGTTTATTAGTAATTCTGTCATTGTATCTTTAAAATATAACCTATGACCACTTCTCAGTGGTTCCAAAACCAACTCCTGAGCAAGTTACCAAATGGCTGCTTCCTCGCCAGTCTCCCTGCTTCCACTGTCATCCCCACTCCCTAGTCCAGTCTCCACACAGAAGCAGGAGTGATGCTTTAAAAATGGTGTACATCATAAATGTATACAATTTGCATTTGTAAATTATGCCTTAATAAGGCTGAAAAAAAATAAAATGTAAGTCAGATCAGTCACCTCTGTGCTCAAAGCCCTCCACAGTGTTCCAGAACCCAAGTCTTTGCTGGGTCCTGAGTGTCTCTTTTGTTTCCTGCTCCAGACACTGATTTCCTTGCTATTCCTTGACCGTTCAGCACACGTTCTTCCCCCAGGCCCTGTCACTTGCTGTTTGCCCTGTCTAAATCCATTTCCCCCCAGGCACCTGCTTGCTCACTCCTCCACCTTCTTCAGGATTCTGCTCAGATGTCTCCTTATTAGAGAAGTCTTCCCTGACCATGCACTGTGACCACAGTAGGTGACCCCTGCCACATATGTACATGCCAACACACACACACACACACACACTACTACACCTTTGCTTTATTTTTTTAATAGCCCTTATCCCTAACTGACGTTTGTTGTTTTTCATTCATTTATCTATTTATTGATTGATATAAGGTTTCATTTCTGTCTTACATTCATAAAATGCAAGCTTATGAGATCAAGGACATTTTCTGTTCTGCTAAAACATATTCCAAGTACATAGTACATGGTTAAGGTGTAAGTAAATGCATAAATAATACTTGAATGGATCACATGTCCCCATATTTCACTTGAATTTGTTACATGCACGCGCATGGACACACAGAGAAGCCTACCACCACCCCCACTAATGGCAAACCATTACCAGCTATAAAATGCACGTTCTATGTCTAGGCATACGGAAATTCAGACTTTCTTTTGGTAGATTAGTTTTAATTTAAGTCATGCCCAGTATCACTTGCATTTAAGAAAGTAATTTTCTGAGCAAAAAGGAAAGAAAAACATATTAAATCATCCCCACAGCAATATTTTTTAAAAAATAAAATTTAAAACTTTTTACTCATTTAAAACTATTATTTCTGTGCATGCAAAAAAATAACACAATTATTAAGCATACAGTCTGACACATTTTCACAAAGCAAACACCCACATGGAAACATAGAATTTTACTAAAATCCGAGAAGTCCTCCTGATCTAGTCACTATGACTTACCCAAGGTAACCACTATTTTAATTCCTGCCACCACTGATCACTCTTGTCATCTAAAATCTTAAACTTCCATAAATGGTATTATACAGTATATAATCTTTTTGCCTGAAAGTTTTTGCTTAGCAATTTGCTTTTGATATGATTCTGTGTTGTTGTGGATAGTAATGTTTTCATTATTTTCACTGCTACATACTATTCCATTGCTTAGATATCTCACTGTTTTTAAATGCTTTTGTCAATGGATATTTAGCTTATTTTCACTTTATTACTACTAAGACAGAGTTGCTACACCCACTCTTATACATGCCCTTTGGTGAACAGATATGTGCATATTCCAACAGGGTAGAGCGGAATAGCCGGCTCACAGGCAAGACATATGGTCAGCTTTAGGAGATACTGCCAAATAAGTCTTCGATGTGTTTGTACAATTTATCTCTTTCTAATTAATTCTTGTCCAGTTCACTAAAATCTGGACTTTGCTACCTCTTAGTAGATCCTGTAAATATGACTGAAACATTAATAACTACCAATTTTATATTTAAAATCATGTATATAGACAAGGGTTTCTAAAGTAGTCTGGGGAACTTTAGATATTCTGGAGATAATAAATGGAATGAAGGAAGGAGGGAAGAGAAGAAAGAAAATAAACTTCATGGCTAAATAAAATGGGAAAACAGGATGAACCAAATTTTAAAAAAAGCTCTTAATGCAAGTTCTCAGATTTGCGAATATCCGCTGTTCATGGAGTTACAGGGGGTGGGACTAAAGAGTGCAGTTCTGTGATAGGAACATGATTAAAACCCTTTTTTTCCTCACAGAGTATGTTATAGGGCCACGGTTGCACAAAATTTACTTTGAGAAATAGTGGGCAAGAAAATTCACTCAGTAATTACCAGAAATACCCATAATCTGTAAAAAAAAAAAAAAAAAAAACTGCTCCAACTGAAGCATTAGCAGTGTATAAAATGCAATCAAGTGCTTTGTTCCAGATTATTTATATATTTCTGTGCTTCTCTGTTTTGATTTCATCCACCTTTGAGTTTCTTTCTCCATTGTTCTGTGCCCTAAATACATTAACAAATTCAATGTCTGTGATGGTTCTTAGTTCTTGACATTACAAGTCTAGCTGTAACAATTCAATATTGAACTCTTCTTTTTGAGTATTCTGAGCCTAGAGCAAAACTAGGTTACTTAAGATTGCACATATTTTATCTTGAGCAAATAAAATTGCTCAAGTTTTTATCATGTACTCATTTGTAGGCTGGCTTTACAATCAGTGTTATCTCCTTGAAGTGAAATGCTTTCCGCCATGTTGATTTAGTTTAAATAAACTTGTTTCCCTGGTGTGTATTGGAATTACCATCACCTTCATTCCCCAACATGCAAATTACAGATAAAGAATCCTCTTAAGTTTCCTGTAGAATAGCATCACATTTGAGATAGAGAGAATAATCTAATCAATGTGATCTCCAGGATCTCATTCTTACCATTAATGCAAGAATGACTAGGGAATGGGTCTTTCTGGCTCCTGTTCTCAGTTAACTTGAATTCAATGTAATATGCTTTGGAATGAATATTGGATTTCAATAAAGAACATTTGGGGAATTTGAAACTCAGAAAGCAAGGACAGCATCAGAATTTACGATGACTCAAAGATGCTTCAAATAGCAATTTATGCCAGATCAAATACCATTTAAATGGATTGTAGGCTACTGGGGAAAAGTGTTTATAGAACATCTTATACCTGCAAACGGCTTTCAGTCATTTTTAATAGTCACGTTGGATGGATAGTTATAATTTCAGGTGACAAGGATAACTCAATAATATAACTGACATTCAAGAGGTTTTGCAGAAAACTATCTTAAAATGTTATGTTTGATCATGGAAATCATAATAATTAAGGGAAAGAAACAGAAGAGTAAGAAAACAATAAAAAGTCGAAGAAAAATAAGTATGAGAAAGCAAGGATGATAATTCTTGATAGTAAATTTATAATTTGTGCTTTGTCTAATGAGTTAGCTTCTAACCTCAATCATCTGATAGCAAAAGCAAGACCTGGAAGTTTTTCCAATAATAGAATATTTGTCATAGTCACTTAAAATTTTTATTTTGTAGACATGGCCTCTTTCCAGATATTTCTAACATTCAAGTTCTTATATGGCAAACTCCTGGCATGCAGTAAATATTCAATACACATCAGTTATTATCACTATTAGTCTACTACTCTTCAAAAATTCTGGTAGTATATATAGACCGCAAATTAAAAACATGAATGCATTGTAACAAATGGTTTCTAACACAACAAATAAAAAACAATTCTAAAACTAAGTAAGAGGCAATAACAAATCATCAATGGGGAAAATAAATAATCTTTATTTTGCTGCTTGTGGTCATTTTGTGGTTCAGCCAAGACTTTTAGTGGGGATCATGTTTTCTTTACTGAGCTCCTCACAGATTATGACTGTTTTAATGCTATTTAATTGATTATGGAGGGAATCAGGGGGTGATATCCTTTCAGTCATACCAACCCCAAAGAATATTCAAATAAATATTCAAATGAAAATTTAACAATCCCATCATGTAAGTCTAACTTTCATCCCTGGTCAAGTAGGTAAAGCGTAATAGACTGAGGCAAAAGTTCATAGATGCGCTATGCTGTTAAATTGGTGGTCCCCAGTGAACCGTGCCTCCCAGTATTCATATATCCTTGTTCAGAACTTTCCCTCCCTAACTCTGGTTTGACCAAGTCATTCTCTTTGGTCAGTAAAACATTGGCAAACATACTATAAGCAGAGGCTTGATAAGGGCTTGCACACTGTGGCACCTCTTCCTTAGAAATTCCTCTTAGGAACACATGGACACAGGGAGGGGCACAACACACACTGGGGCCTGTTGGGGGAGGGTGATGAGGCTGAGGGAGAGCATTAGGAAATAGAGCTAATGCATGCCAGGCTCAATACCTAGGTGATGAGTTGACAGGTGCAGCAAACAACCATGGCACACATTTACCTATGTAACAAACCTGCACATCCTGAACATGTACCCTGGAACTTAAAATAAACAAAGAAAGCTTCTTCTAGAACCCAGCCATCATATCCAAAGAAGCCTAAAGTATCTTGCTGGAGAGAGAGGCTATGTGGAGAGCACAGGTGAAAGAAACTACAGAGAGAAACTACCTGGGGAGAAGCTGGCTCTCAAGCCAATCTCTCCGGCTGAATGTGATCACACGTATGCCTTCGGCCAACACAACATTGAAGAGAACAATGGTCTAGTTAGTCCAGCCAAATCACAGTATCATAAAAAATCAAGAATCAATGCTCTTTTAAGCCACTGGGTTTTGAAGTGGGTTGTTATACAGCAATAGATATTTCAGGTATATTGTGGCACTAGCATATCCCAACGTATGATTTTAAAATTTCTTTTTTTTGAACCTAGTATATGCACATCATTTTAGACAAATTATCCTACAAGGTATATAAAGGTAACAGAATTCCCTTATCTACCCCCCGATTCCTATTCCTGGATGCAACCATTATCCACTCTGATTTTGTTCTTGTTCTGGCTACTTTCATATTTATTTCAATTTCTCATATTACTCTTGATTTATCCATTTCAGGTACTGCTCATTGACATTATAGAGCAGCAGAAGATTCTTCATCTCTTAGATCATTCTTCTGCAGTCTTTCAGATTGTTTATTCTATTAGCAGTCTGTGTTTATATATAATGAGCACATAAATATTGTTCATTGCTCAGGAAAGTAATTTAATTATATATTTTTTCTTTATGCAACTTTTGGTTTTGCTTTTATTTTATTCTCCATGATATATTGTTAATTCTTCCCAAACTCTTTAACAATATCCTTTATTTATTTCCCATATACTCAGGCTCATTAGGTAATTTAGCAGTTCCCTTTTTCCTCTGGAGATTGCTTTTCTAGAGTCCCTCATTATCCCCTTCAGATTTGAAGAGTTTGGTCTCTTCACCTGCTACATACACAGCTGAAATCTCACAATTCTCTCCTTAATAGGGCATTTCTTGACTCATTCCAGTAATGCTCTGTATCAAAGCCTTGCTTCCTGGAACTCCTGGTTCCTCTTTTATTGGTTTAAACTTTTGTTTTGGTAGATCCATCTTCCTGTAGATCCATTTCCACTGAAGAAATAATGTTTGGAAGGCAAATGTTTGAGTTTTTGTATATCTGAAAACTTCTTTATTATTCCTTTACAATTCACTAATAATTTCGTTTGGTACAATGAGTCTGAGTAAAAAATTGATTTTTTCAGAATTTAAAATATACTCCATTGTCTCTTCATTTCTAGTATTGTTGTTCAGAAGCATTGATGCCACTTTCAAATTCTGATTCTTTGTATATGGCCAATGTTGGCTTTTTTGGAAGCTTTTAGGCTTTTTTGCTGTGTTTGATGTCTTGCAATTTCATAATGATGCACCTTGGGTGTGTGTGTGTATACTCATGTGTCTATGTGTTTCATACTTTTTGATTGTCAGTGAATTTTGATGTCTCTGAACTTTGGTTCTGAATTTCTTCTTTGGCGATTTCTTTCTCTCTCATTTCTCTCTTGTCTCTTTCTGGGACGGCTATGTCAGATTTAGCTTCCTGGATTATGCACTCATTTTCTACTTTTAGGGAAATGGTCCTAATTTTATCTCATCACCATTCTCAGGATTTTTTTTTTCATTAAATTAAAAAAAAAAAATCTCATGATTGCTGGGCGTGGTTGCTCACACCTCTAATCCCAGCTCTTTGGGAGGCTGAGGCAGGTGGATCACCTGAGATCGGAAGGTCGAGACCAGCTTGATCAACATGGAAATACTCCATCTCTACTAAAAATACAAAATTAACCAGGCATGGTGGCTTATGCCTGTAATCTCAGCTGCTCAGAAGGCTGAGGCAGGAGAATCACTTGAACTCAGGAGGCAGAGACTGTAGTGAGCTGAGAACGTGCCATTTCACTCCAGCCTGGGCAACAAGAGCGAAACTCCGTCTCAAGAAAAAAAATCTCATGATTTAGTTTAAGCTGCCTAATTCCCAGGATCTTTCTTATTCTAAAGCTGTTACTTTTTTATGATATTCTGTTTTTTTGTAGCAGTAATGACAGGTGCAAGTCACCTCACTCAGCTTTTTTGTATTTTTGTGCAATATATATGTATGAATGTGTGTATATGTATGTGTGTGTGTGTGTGTGTGTGTGTGTATATATATATATATATATATATATAAGAGTTTAACTATTAACTTACATGATGACAGGGTCCCACAGTAGGCTGTCTGCAAGCTAGAGGAGCAAGGAGAGCCAGTCTGAGTTTCAAAACTGAAGAACTTGCAGTCTGATATTTGAGGGCAGGAAGTATTCAGCACAGGAAAAAGAGGTAGGCTGGTAGGCTAGGCCCGTCTTGCCTTTTCACGGTTTTCTGCCACATTTGCTGGCAGCTGATTAGATCGTGCCCACCAGATTAAGGGTGGGTCTGCCTTCCCCAGCCCACTGACTCAATTGTTAATCTCCTTTGGCAACACACTTACAGACACACCCAGGATCAATACGTTGCATCTTTCAATCCAATCAAGTCCACGTCTCGTCAAGACAAGTCCACATCTCGTCAACATGAACCCATACACATCTCCTTAGATCATACATAATCTTCAAATAAATACAATAAGGTCATAACTACACCTAATATAATTCAACTATCCTTCGTACAACCAGAAATTCACCAATCCTCAACCCAAATACTATTACGTAAAGTCAACAATACTTAAATACTGATATGAAGTCAATAAATCTTTTATGTCACATGACAAAGGAAAAGAAAATAAAATGGAGATATTTTCTTAGTACAAGCGTATACATGCACAAACATGCTTTTAACAAAAGAAGGAGGAAACACTCATAATAGTTACAGTCCTTGTTTCTGCAGCTGGTCACATGGTCATATCTGGTATTGATGACTACTTTCTTCTGCTACCCATTCTGTGTTCCCTTTGCCTTCAAAAAGCACCTCAGCAGGTTGTGATTTATATTCCTGGTGGAGTAACCCAAACGTTCATTCCTGAAGGGTCTGGACAACGTGCAGTCCTGCCTGGATTGGGCTGTTGTAGTTTCCCATTGACCTTAATCACAGGGCATGGTAATACTATGAGATGCCCTAATGGATCTCCTGTATTCCATGCATACTCTTCCTTACCTCTGTTGTGGAGTAGTAGACTGATTTCATCTTAACAGTCCATGTACTTCACCCCCGACAACACTATAACTCCCTTCTTAGCCTGTTGACTTAAAGGAAGGAGGAGCCCAACGTGTCCCAGTGGAAATCTTAACTTCCAGTTTAATGAAATTATTGCTGTGTCTCCTGGTGGCAGCATTCCTCCCTCTGGAACTAAAACTTCTAGATCAGCAGAATGCAATGTCATGGGAACAGGAAGCAACAATTTTGCTACTGGATCACTAGGGGTGATGGTGAGTGGTGCCACTTCCACTTCCACTTCTTGATTCCTGGACCCACAAATCTTGGCTATGGGAGCAATAGCACCATATATTGGCTGCTGATTCAGAGTATACCTGGCCTTCTGGAGAACTTTGCTTCCACCCTGCAAAGTATTGTCACCTAGTTGGAGTTGTAATTGCAACTTTGAAAGGCCATTCCACGATTCAATTAATCCAGACACTTCAGGATGGTGGGGAACATGGTAAGACCATGGAATTCCATGAGCATGGGCCTACTGCCACACTGCCTTAGGTGTAAAGTAAGTGCCTTGGTCAGAGGCAATGCTCTGTGGAATACCATGACAGTAGATAAGGTATTCCATGAGTCCACATACGATAGTTTTGGTAGAAGTATTACATACATGATAGGCAAATGCATATCAAGATTAAATGTCTATACCAGTGAGGACAAACCTTTGCCCTATGAGGGAAGAAGTCTAATATAATCAACCTACCATGAGGTAGCTGGCTGATCACCCCCAGGAATGGTGCCATATTGAGGGCTCAGTGTTGGTCTCTGCTGCTGGCAAACTGGGTACTCAGCAATGACCATAGCCAGATCAGCCTTGGTGAGTGGAAGCCCATGCTGCTGAGCCCATGCATCACCTCCATTCCAGCCATCATGGCCACTTCATTCATGGGCCCATTGGGAGGTGACAGGGTTGGCTGGGGAAAGAGGCTGGGTGATGTCCACAGAACGGGTCACCCTGTCCACTTGATTATTAAAATCCTCCTCTGCTGAGGTCATCTGTTGGTGAGCACTCACATGGAATATAAACATCTTCACAGTTTTTGACCACTCAGAGAGATCCATCCATATTGTTCTTCCCCAAGTTTCTTTGTCACCAATTTTCCAATCATGCTTCTTTCAAGTCCCTGACTATCCAGCCAAACTATTGGCTACAGCCCATGAATCAGTATATAATGGCACATCTGGCCATTTCTCTTTCCACACAAAGTGCACAATCAGGTGCACTGCTTGAAGTTCTTCCCACTGGGAAGATTTTCCTTCACTGCTGTCCTTCAGGGATGTCCTAGAAAGGAGCTGTAGTGCTGCAGCTGTCCACTTTCAAGTGGTGCCTGCAGAACCATCTGTGAACCAGGCCCTACTCTTCCCTTCCTAGCAACTGATCATAGGGAACTCTCCATGAGGCCATTGCTGCAGGCTGAAGAAGAGAAGGCAGGGTGGCAGGAGTGGAGACCACAGGTATCTCAGGCACTTCCTCATGTAACTTACTTATGCCTTCAGGATCTGCTTGAGCCCATTCATATATATCTATCACAACCATTTGATGGAATGCTGCTGTGCACGGCCCATTTTATGGCTAGATGGGCCAGAAAACATCCACTTCATAATACGCAGTTCGGGCCACATGGTGACTTGATAACCCACAGTCAAACGTTCAGTTTCCACCAAAGCCCAGTAACAGTCCAATAGCTATCTCTCAAAAGGAGAGTAGTTATCTGAAGAGAAGATGGCAGGCCCTTGCTCCAAAATCCTAGAGGCCTCCACTGTGATTCACCTGTAGGGCCCTGCCAAAGGTTCCAAACAGCTTCTCAAGTTGCCTCTGACACCTCAAGCACCATTTGATCTGCTGGGTGATAAAGACCAAGTGGCAGAGCAGCTTGCACAGCAGCCTGGACCTATTGCAGAGCCTCTCTTCTTCTGGACCCCACTCAAAAACGGCAGACTTTCAGGTCATGCAATAAATGAGAGTAGCAATTTCTTTGAAGACCTTTACTCCCAAATTTTTCTTTCCTTTGGAATTGCCTTTTGAATTTTGTCTTTTGGGTTTGAGACTTCATTCAATATTTGGTAATCATTTTTATGCTTTTAAATTTAAAACTGGATTAGAAAAAAAGTTGATTGTATGATCTGTGTGAGTGAGTGGGGCTCATCCACTGATGGGTTTCACCGTACATTGAATGGTGAGCTGGCTTTTTAATGGAGGGGTCCCCATTGTCAAGTACCTGGAGCTATTTGCCTTCTCTGCAGAAGCAGCCTCTGGTTTTCACTGTGAAGGCTTTCAGTCTGGCTGTAGGCATCCTGAGATCTGGGCTGAAGTATAGACTTTTCCTTAATCCTCCTATTTTCAGCCCCACATGAAGCCATAACCCTGGATATGCCTATGGCTATGTATACAGATGACCTTAGTTTCTCCATTGAGATTTCTCCAAGTAATAATCATCTAATTTTGGCTAGATTAAGAAAAAGTATAGTTGGTTGGATATATATGGTGGACATGGAGAGTTGGTGCCAACTGATCTATTTTCAGACTTTCAACTATGATCCCTTTTTGAGATCTAGGTTTTACCCCACCATCAGCAAGCCCCAGTGCCTTCCCATGACTTTCCAGGAGTCTGTGAAAAGGTGACAGGGTGGAGGGGGCTGACATTGCTAACTGGCATTTCTTACTACAGGCTTTCACACTTCGTTACTATTTCTGTTACACCATCAATCAGGTGTATTCCTCCATCTCCTTTCCCAATTCTGAAAAATGTGTTGGCCTCTCCAGTCTTCTGATTCTTTGTCCACTTCTTTTTCTGCATGGTTTTATATATTTTACCATGTATACTGTCATTTTAGTGATGTTTCAGGAATAAGCAGAGATTAAACACATGTGTTCATTATGTCAAATTAACTGCCAGAGTTTTATTTTTTAGACAGGTAAAATTGCCACTGATAAAGATGGAACTGTAACTGATTAAGAGCTACTTAATGTAATGCTTGACTTGTTTAATATATAGTGAGATCTTGATGCTGGGTAAGTACTAGAGTACATCATCAAGCAATTGGCAACCACTGTAGTTTTCTAAAAGTAGAAAGCATTCTGGTCCAATTTGAATTCTTCTAAAACAGAATTATAGTCCTCACCAGAAGTGGAAAGTGATAAATGCCATTTACAATGTACTGTTATGAGACAGGTTGATTATAGGAAGGTTTGAAATTCAATTTCAGATGGTAGGCATTGGCAAGGTGATGAGGGAGAATAACTGTTTTGTATGCAGTGAACAGTTATCATTCAAAAAATCAGCTTTCATAAATGTATTATCTTTAAAAAATATACAAGACCATACTTAAATTCCACTTTATCTACCATGTCATCTCCCTAACTTCTTCACCAGAAACCATCTCATCCTCATTCTATAAACATTTTCCAACTACACCTGCAGTTTCTAATGTTTTTAATTTCACTGAGTGAGAATTGAATGCCCACAGGATCCCTCTCTTTCAACTGAACAACACAGGGTTGCCAGATTTCTTGGCCCTGTAAAGATATTAAACGAACAAACACATTTTTGAAAATCTCACAAAATAATTATCAACTGTCACTATCATTCAATTTAAAAGGAGCTACTAACTAGGACATTTTGAGCAACCAAAAAATAATAAAGTATTGGATTATAACCCAAAGTATAAAATATTAAGTTTGAAAGTAATGGCTAAAGCCATGATTACTTTTTGCACCAACCTAATAATATCCATGAGTTCATACTGACGTAATAATTGAGTGAATAAATGAGGTAGAACAGATAAATCTCCCGTATAGAATTCCATTAATGTATATTGATGCTGCTATATAATGTATATAGATATCAAAAGGTGAAACATAAATCCCACTACCTAAGTGTGGGCTGCACATAGTAACTTTTTTCCAAAGATTACAAAAATGAAAGGGGTGGAGTGGGGGGAAATCACCTTACAATGGAGAAACCCAACAAGCACCACGCAGTTACAAGATGAAGCTTAATATCAATAGATATAAGTCATGTTGATCACCCATTTCTTTAATAAAATATGATCAGAATGACACTTTACCTCTATGATCTTTTTCTCCCAAACCCATAACTCAGACTGACCATGAGAAAAACATCAGACAAACTCAAATTGAGAGTCATTCTACAAAATATTTTACCAATACTCCTCAGAGCTTTGAGTCACCAAAAATAAGGAAAATCTGAGGTATTGTCACAATCTAAGGGAAATAATAATTATATGTAATATGGTATCCTGGATGAAATTCTGGAACAGAAAAAGAACATTAGGTAAAAACAAAAGAAACCTATGGACTTTAGTTAATAATAGTATGTAAACATAGGTTTACTAGTTATGACAAACATACCACACCAATGCAAGATCGTAACAGAGAAAACTGGATGAAAGTTAAACATAAACTCTCTGTACTATTTCTGTACATAAATATAATATATTCTACATAAAATATGTCTATTCTAAAATAAAGTTTCCATGAAAGCCACCACAACAGTAGAATGAAGAGATTTCCGTAAATTCAAAAGGAAGGCTTTTATTTCTGAAAAACAACAAACCAGCAATAAACCTCTCTGTAATGCTTTTTCCCCCCTTGTTTTGTCACTGTTTAGAACTTCTTCAAGAATCTAGACTACTCAACTGGCTTTGGGGACACACTGGTCTCCACCATTCTGAGTTACTCATTTGTGGTATCACTGTGACATGCACAATCTGTCACTTTGAGGAGATTTTAAAAGAGATTTTATGTTTGAATCTATTATTTTTGATACTTTTTCCAGGGCTCAGAACATAATACCCCAAAGCATGGCACCTTGGCATGGTGAGTACTTTGAAGTGAAGGAGACTGGGAGGGCCTCAGAAGGAAAGTCTGATTGTCTCTGGCCCTACTGTCTTCCACTCCCCTTAGGGTGTGGCAAAACTGAAATAGGTGCTACTAAATAATTTTATGGAAAATAAAATTCCAAGCCGGGCGCAGTGGCTCACACCTGTAATCCCAGCACTTTGGGAGGCCGAGGTGGGCAGATCACAAGGTCAGGAGTTCGAGACCAGCCTGGCCAATATGGTGAAACCCCATCTTTACTAAAAATTAGCTGGGCGTGGTGGCATGTGCCTGTGGTCCCAGCTACTCAGGGATGCTGAGGCAGGATAATTACTTGAACCTAGGAGGTAGAGGTTGCAGTGAGCTGAGATAGTGCCACTGCATTCCAGCCTGGGTGACAGAGTGAGACACATCTCAAAATAAATAAATAAAAATAAAATTCTCAAATAAAATGAGGGGATAAAAGTAATTCTAAAACATGAGAAAGCTGTAACTATGAACATTAATATCTCTGTTCAAAAATTAAAAAAAAAACAACATACAAGGCATAGGGTCCTTGAATAAAAGGTTGAGTCAGCAATATGTTTTGTATTTGAAATAAGCAACATCATAAAGATTGAATTAAAAATTGAGAAGGGAAAAGAACTGTTGGTTTTATGAGCATTTTGACTTTTTGCATTACACTTTACAAATTATACTGAACATGTAATATTTCCTTAATTAGAAGAATTTAATTAAAAATTTGATTTCATAACAAAAAATTTAAATTGAAGTTATTCAGAGAAGAGATTTTTGTTCTTGTTTTGGGGTTTATTAACATGATGAAAACTTGTTAATCACTGTTCATAAAAGACAAAAAAAAAAAAAAAAAGAGATTTTCAGCCAGATGCGGTGGCTCACGCCTATAATCCCAGCACTTTGGGAGGCCGACACAGGCAGATCACAAGGTCAAGAGATCCAGACCATCCTGGCCAACATGGTGAAACCCTGGCTCTACCAAAAATACAAAAATTAGCTGTGTGTGGTGGTGCATGCCTGTAGTCCCAGCTATTGGGGAGGCTGAGGCAGAAGAATTATTTGAACCTAGGAGGCAGAGGTTGCAGTGAGCTGAGATCACGCCACTGCACTCCAGCCTGGCAAGAGAGCAAGACATTGTTTCAAAAAAAAAAAGGTCTTCAATTGTATTCTCTATATTTGTATATTTTATTAACTTCAATTTTAAGTAGGGAAAATTTGTCAGGACATAAGTATATTTTTTGGATAATCATAAAACATATTTATATAGGTTACTAATCTTTTATTCTGGTTATGTTTAAGACAAGAATAAAAAACCTCAAAATCCATTAACACCAAGGAAGAGGAACCTGAGAATGTAAGAACCCTATGGAAGAAAAGCTTTTTATATTTTTTGAGAGAGAGAGAGCTATGAAGATGAAAATATTACATATAATAAAGGACAAAGTACACAGTACATGTGTATTACATAGAACAAATGGAAATCAATGTAAATCCATCAGTATGTTAAACATATTAGTTGTTTGGACAGGGAAAATGAATGCATAAAAAGATAAAACATAGGAAAGAGAATAAATTGAAAAAACAGAAAAGTAAAAAAAAAAGAAAGGATAAATGAAAAAGATACAAAAGAGGAAGAATTGAGGAGAATAAATAATGGAGGACTTTTTTTTCTTTTTATCCTTCTGTAAGGCTAACTGGAAGTATGGAGGATTTATACATAGAGAAATAGGAGAAGATACAAAAGGGAAGGGAAAGAGAAAGGAAGACAGAGGGCTCCTTTGGAGATTCGAAATTGGATGCACTGTAGAGCTGTGGATGTGAGGGTGTTAACACCTGTATTCCTCTATTTGAATTGCTAATGCGCTCATTAACCAGGCCTCATGACTTTCACTAGGTCATAATCCCTCAGGGTTGACCTGATGCCTGAACAAAGCAAAATGCCCCCAGGCCTTCAAAGGACCTTCTTTCCCCAGAATACCCTCTACTGGTTTGTTGAATATTTAAATGTTTGGTTTTCTGGAAGCTTTTCCAAATCATTTTTTTGTCTGCATTAGGAGTCCCACTGCCTGGAACACCCTCCCCAAGGGTTCTCCCGTCAGCCTTCTACTCCTGCAAGTCTCATCTGTGTGGCTCACTCCTTTGGGAAGCCCCCCCCAGGTACAGCCATAATAACATCCAGTTTTCCTGCTAGACTGTAAGCTCCATGCCACTTAGAGAAAAAAAAAAAAAAAAAAGCAACAACAAAAACAAAACTGAGGAAAAATTAAAACAAGTAGAGACTTTATTTGCAGCAAGTTTGAGGAATGCGACCTGGGAGCACTAATCTTATTCACAGCTATATTCCGTTCACTAACACAGTGACAGACACAGGGAAGGTGCTCAAAACTTATCAGATAGGTGAATGAATACAATGAATGGATGGATGAATAGTGTGGGAGACCAGGATATGCCTCCCCAAAACATGAAGGATTGTTGAGCTGAAGACATATAAGAAGCAGCAGAGGCAGGAAAGCTCTTTGCCTTCCCTCTATTTGCCTAAAAGCATGATAAAGACCTACCAAAACAAAAGGTATCCCACCTCCCCTTCTATCAGGGAAAACAAAGGTTAACCACTGAAGACAGGTCAATAAGGGTCTAAAGTTGTCTGCAGGGGTTGTCTCCCATGTATAACTTGTATATAAAATATTCACGTTAATAAACTTTCACTTTTCTCTTGTTAATTTATCTTTTCTTATAGGGACCCATTCTAACTAAGAACCTATGGGGTTACAAAAAAACACAAACAGGGTTGCTTAAATAACAGAAATGTATTTCCCACAGTTCTGGAGGCTGAAAGTCCAAGGTCAAGGTGTCTGCAGACTTGGTTTCTCCTGAGGCTGCTCTCCTTGGCTTGCACAAGGCCCTCTTCTTACTGTGTCCTTACTTGGCCTTTCTTTTGCACATGCACCTTCCTGGTGTCTCTTCCTTTTCTTATGAGGACACCAGTCCTTGGATGACGTTCCCACCCTTATGACCTCATTTATCTCAATTACGTTTTTAAAGGCCCCATCTCCAAATACAGTCACATTGGGGAATAGGGCTTTAACGTGAATTTTTGGAAGATACAATTCCATCTGTAACAACGGGGAATTGAAAAATACTGTCATAGTGAATGGAAAATAAATAAAGTCATGAATACTTTATTTCTTTCCTTTATTCAAGAAACTTAAAATACTGACAACTATGTTGGAGGATCTAGATTGGCAAAGATGAAGCTAGATACTTAAATCTCATCCAGGAGAGCAGAAAGTCAATGGGTATGATTCCATATTGGTAAATTAAGAAATAGTGATAGAAGCAGATTATATATCCAGAATTAACAGCTAAAAGAGTTAACATGGTTATCTCTAGGACGTGTCAATAGAGGTGGAAAGTGTGTTGCTTTTTATTATAAAACTCTCCTTACCATTCAGGCCATGCTCATATATTTTATTGAAAAATTATCAAAAAGCACAATTACCAAAACAAAGCAAAACTGTGGCCACTCATTCTGTTCTGTTCTTTTTCTTCCAGTTAGGCCCTTCTTTAGTATTTCCAACAGCAGAGGCCACTTTTGCAACCCAGGACCAGGAGTTACAAGCTCAACTCTCATTCAGCATTTCCAGTTTCCTCTCTGTCCCTTTTTGGTTTTATTTTCGTGCAAATTTATTTCCGCAACAGATTGTGGATTCCTTCTAAGGTTTATAGATGGATCACTTCCAACACCTTGACAATCACCTGGCACATGTAGATGCTCAGAGAGTATCTGCTTTTACAACACAAATCCTGTCCACCTTCTAGAGAGCAGTTCTGCTCAGCATCACATCATCGGTTGTGTCCCAGCCCTTGGAACCAGTGCAGAGAGGGCCCCATTAGAATTATTTTAAGGCAAAATGCTTAAATCTCTTTTATACATTTAAGAATGTGATACCAACAAATGCTATTGGGAATGACAGGGATAATGCTTAGCGACTTTACTAAAACATGATGTTTTTAACTGTATCTATATATCTCTCTCTATATAGCTTCTGCTTTACCACATTCATCTATCAGTTTGTCTTCAGTGGGCCCTATCATTTGTAAAGTTGTGTCAATGCATAATTTTGTAAACTATGTTACTCTCCTCAAGATTACAAACTGCCCTCAAATGTCAAAGTTGTTACATAAATGCAGAATGTAAACTATAACAACTGTAGAGAGTGTACAGGTTTCTTTGCCTTGATAAAATTTATGGGTTTACTTAAAACTAAATGAGAAGTTAATTTTTTGTTAAATAAATCATATTCCCTCACTGTCAAAAAAAAAAAAAAGAATCAATGGGGGTTATTCTTCCCTTACACTATCCTATCCATTTGTCTGTTTCCAATTTGATTATGGTACCTGACTGCAGCAACCAACTACTGATCTATTAATCTCCAATATCCAGCACTGTATACCTGGCATATACCTAGGCTTGCAACTGAATGAACTGTTGGAACTGCCATTGATATTCTCAACCAAACAATTTATAAAATGTAATTTAGAATGAAACATTTTCAAATAACATTTTTTATAATCTGGTGAATGTATTTATGTGTATGTGAATATGTATGTGTGAATTTTACAATAAGAGGCTCCTCAAAAATAAGGGAAATTATTTTTCCCTTTGAAATTTAAATATTAAATACATGATAGATCAAAAATATACATGCTAACTTAAAAAGAATCTTACAGTACAAAGCAGTATTATGTACCCATTTAAGAGAGGGATAATGAGTTAAACTAAAATCAAGGGGATGACTGGCTCTCTATGTTACAGTCCTTGATTATGATAATCGGTTCTTCCAAACAAGATAATGATTTACATGTTCAATCACATGTACAATCCATGTAGAACCCATAAATGTTATTTGATGATTATTTCCCATTGGTGAATACGGCATAGTGCAATCTACACAGACTGGTCAGGCACGATAAGAAGAATCATGATACCTCATCCCAACTGGGGCACAGGCAGGTTTCAGAACATTAAATTGTAACATAATCCATAGATACACCATTGGAAGTGATTCAGCTTCCTCATGATCATCCATAGCCAGCCAAGCCTAGTCAGAAAAAACTTGAGCTAGTTCAGCAAATGACACTCAAAGTACTCCGTAGGAATCTTAAGTCAATTCTGATGTCTACAAATAGTCCATTCAGATCAGAAAGACTAAAGAGAGTGAGTTTTATCTATTTCTATCTAACATTTGATGAGGACAAATTTTAGTCATATTATTCATTCTTGATTTGAAATTATTTTTAAACAAAAACAAAAAAGTTCTTTCTGGCCTGTGTGTGTCTATTGAGTAGACAAACATCCCACACCCTTCCCCATCCCAATCACGATAACGACATCACAAATGCAGATGATGACAGATCTAATTTCAATAGGATATTGAGTTTAATGCCATGTAAATAATTTACTTCTCATTTATGCTCTTTTGAATTATGATGGTGGGTGACTAGGGATGCATAATTTCAGCTTCTACTTTTCAATAAAATTCTCAAGGAAACACACAGAGAGATGTAATTTTACCAGTTAAAAAAATGCATTATTAGCTAACACTTGGTGAGTACCAGCAGAAATATCTGCTCAGAGTCACTGAGGAAGAGCTGCAGGCCCAGGCTTAAAGGGAGGGAGGATATGTATAAGCACCTTGACTACAACTGCTACCTCAATAAGGTCTGGCCTTCTCTAACGAAAGGAAGCAAGCACCTACCTCTTGCTTCTCTCCAAGGGGAAGCTGCTTCTTGATGCTACCAGGGCCATTTGATACATATACATATGCCATCACTGCCATTAGTATTCACTTTTATCCATTCAAAGTCCATGCTCTCCAGTAGTTTAATATCACCAGGGTATAGATATGCATAGCAGTATATAGTTAGAACTTTGACCATCGATCAGCAGTAGAGAGAGTAGAGATGAGCAATTCTTTAAGAGCAGTAACTTCACATATTTTATTTTCAAGAGAAAAATCACACACTACTTGAAATAACACAGGAATGAACTTCCTTCCCATATTTACATGATTAGATAAGTGGGGGGAAAGAAATATCTTTCTCTCTCATTGCTTGGTTCATCACTGAAGTCCCCATAATAAATAACAGATTAAGAGAGAAAGCATACACGTTTGGTTAATTTACGTTTTGGATGACACGGGAGCTTACATAAGGAAATGAAGACCCAAAGAACAAGGAAAATCTGTGCAATTTTTTTTTTGCTGTTAAATGAAGAGCAGGATAGTTGTGGAGAGGTGTGATTGGGCAAAGGGGGTATGATCTAATAGCAATAAACTAGGAGGAACTTAGTGAGGCCTTTTTGTTAAGATTCTTCTCTGTGTTCCTGTGCCTTCAGAAGTAAGGATGTTCCTTTCCTCTGGGTATAAGGAGAGCACCTCTCACAAGAGGATCTTATGACTTACTTTAGGGGATGGTCAGGAAATCCTTCCTAGGTTTTATGACTTGCTTTGGCAGAAGAGGGGCAAGGAATGATAAGAGCGCCTTTCCCGCTTCTGCTGTTTTCTCAGATGCAAAGGTGCCATGTTTTTAAGTAGTGTGTCCTGAACCCCATCAGGTAGCAAAAGCAGTTTTTTGTTCAGTTCAGCAGAGTAAACTGATTTTTGAAAATGATTGGCTTTAAAAATGTGACATGTAACCATGCCTTTAAACAATCTTCAGGTATAAGGCACAAAAGGATTCTAAATTCAACCATGAGGGAAGTGAAGGAGAATGGGAAACATCCGTGGTGGAAAAACATTAGATCTGGATATACCCATCCTCACTGAACAGAAAGTCACCAACTGGGACCTGTAAAATTGCTAGGCAATATAAAAGAAGGGAATAATTACACCAGGTATAGAGGAAAACCAAGAGCACACTTTGGAAACGGAAATGTGTGGAAGTGATGTATGCGATTCCCAGGCCTAAGTCATAGCAGTTTCCTAGACCATCCTCTACTCTTTTCCCTGACAGCCCAATGGAAACAATTCCAGATTAGGAGCCCTGTGCCAAGAGGCAATGTGAAGGAATTTGATGCCTGAATGAACTCTTGAAAGACAGATACCAGAAGCACCAGCATTTGACTGTTGCTTGCACAATAAGTACATTTTTATTGGATTAAAATTTATTTTCTTAACACTATGATTTCAGGACACATTTGTTACAACAGCTAGCATTAAGTTAATTATAACATAGACTCCTCTAGAAAAATGGGGCCAGTGACATAGTTTGGTTTTGGTAGAGGAATAGAAAATGCACCTACTTCACTTCATTTAATACTTTAGAAAGATCTATATTTCCAGATATAGCCCTGTCATTAACTCATTGGGCTTTGGGAAGCCACTTAAAATCCAGAAGCCTCAGTTTCCTTACTTGTCAAAATATTTTTAAGAGCTACCCCTAAATTAGTTGCTGCTCATCTTTTCCCAGCTTTAAAATTCTGTGGTTCTTTTATTGTAAGTGAAAACTCTAAGTTAATGTCAGACACCACTCAAGTCAACACTGAGGAAGTGTGAGTGTAGAGAAAGAGTAGAGATCTATTAATAGTCTACCTTGAGATGACTTGCCAACAAACTTTATAATAAAACACATACATAAAAAAACTGAGCCTCGTCAGAGTAAACATAAGCATGTACATTTTTAGAAGTGAATAAAACAAAAATTTCCCCCAAAATATATCAAGAAACTGAAAACACATCTCTGTGAAAATGACAGTAAGAGAACAGAGTGAAGGATAAGGTTAGACCCAACCTGAATACTTCAAGGAACAGCCAAAATGGCTGACAGTACTGACACAGCCCTTTTTGGGGAAACTGCAAATGAATACCTGTTGCTCGAATGATTTATAATTAGAATCAGTAATATTAGGGACAGTACTGAAGAGAACAGTCGTGTATTGGCAGGGGAGAATGAGATGATAACCTAAAGGTCAGTTTCATTTCTCTTGTCTATGCTAATGAACTCCTTATAACGGAGAATTCAGGGGAAGCCAAATGGGGATAATTTCATCTTCTTCACTGTCCCCTCTGCATTGAGTTCAAATACCCTTCTAGAATAACTTACGCAAGTGCTTGTAAATAGCAGAGGTCAGTCACTAAGCACAGTTTTATGATGAGAAGCTTATGTAACCCATGTGTGATGGGAAAAATGCAAACCAAACCAAACAACAATAAACAGTTAAACTTCAGAGTCCTAGCTCAGAGCAGGAGTCAGCCTTAAAAAGGATGTTGGGACCAGGTGCAGTGGCTCACACCTGAAATCCCAGGACTCTAGGAGACTGAGGTGGGCAGATCATGAGGTCAGGAGTTTGAGACCAGCCTGGCCAATATGGTGAAATCCCATCTCTATTAAAAATACAAAAATTAGAGGGGCATGGTGGCACGCAGCTGTAATCCCAGCTACTCAGGAGGCTGAGGCAGAAGAATCGCTCGAACCCGAGAATTAGAGGTTGCAGTGAGCCAAGATCATGTCACTGCACTTAAGCCTGTGCAACAGAGCGAGACTCCGTTTCAAAAAAAGAAAAAAAAGAAAAAAAAGAAAGAAAGGACCTTGGACTTATGGAGTTTTCTAATCAGCACTCAGAAAGGAAAATACTATTTTCTCACATAAAATGATGAAGGTGTTAAAAGCTCTCTGCATGGCATCAGCACAGTGCAGAGCACATGGGACATATGTGTGATGAAGGCAAAGTGCAATGCAGACATAGTGCAGTTGTAACTCAGAGGTAGTAGCAGCCATAGCTTGAGAAATACTGCTGAGCTGTGTGACTGAAGAAGGTGGCTGGCACTTTTTAAGCCCTGCACTGAGCTTGGGAGGTGCGGCAGGGTGGTGATAAAGTGTCTGGGCTTTGGATAGCAGCCAGACCTTGGCTCAAATCCTGATTCTGCCACTAACTATCTGTTTTAATGTTTAATGTTAATGGATTAGCTGTTTAATGGCAAGTTACTTAGCCACTCAATTTCCTTATCTATACAATGAAGATAATAATATATACCTCACAGGGTATTGTGGGATTTAAATGAGACTGAAATTGTGTAGGATACCCAGGCAAGGCCTAAGCTGCGCCTGCTACAAGGATTTAAAGATGTTTGGAAAAGTCTGATGAAATGGTGAAGCAGGCTACTCAGAGACTACTTTCACATAGGATAAAGGGTCCTCCAGAAAATAAACTTTGGAAGGAAGAATTACTTTGAGATGGTAATAGTCTCAAGGTCAGTAGGGAGGAACGATTTTGCATATAGTTTGGTCTGCCATTCAAATCTATTGTGGGTCAGATCCTTAAATTCATTTCTGCAATTTAGGGAGATAGAGAGGTGTGACTACACCCTGAAAAGGTGCTCTCACTAAAATCCTGTTAGACTTCGAGACACAGGTAACTTCACTTTGGTACTCATCTTAGCAAGCATTATCCAAATGGAAGAAAAAATTTTCTCTTCTAAACAGGCATTGACCATCACACTCAGGTATCTGAAAGTTCCAGTGCGATAGTGACTGTACCCAAGAAGAACTGCACTGTCTACCTGAGAGTGAGATGAGATAAGGGGTCTCTGCCTGACATGTAGTTAAAAGTAGAAGTAGACGCAGCATAGGTCCCTGGGGGACTGTGCACCCTAGTGAAAGGAGTAGGGGTATTTACCACCGATGGCAGTGTGCAGCTGAGAGAGCAGCATCTGCAAAGGGTGGCTGGTGGCTGGTAGTGCCATGACAGCTGGGAGAAAAACAGCAAAGGCACTGGCAGCAATGACAAGAGGCGCCCAGGGGAAGCAACGGTAGCTTATGCCCAGCAAGTACCCTGTAACTGACTTCACTGGTTGGAGAGCACAGAAGTGACACCATCTGAGTACCATCAGACATATTTTGGGAAGGGAATGGAAATACATGAAAGGGAACTCACAGGGTGGGGTTATTTTACAGTCTTGCACGATAAGATGTAAGCAATTGCCAACTTCATGAAGGTGATCACCTTTATGGAGATCACGAAGATAATCTCCAGAGAAGGGTTAGTCTTGGAAGCCTGAATCAGTGATTGATACATCACAGGAGCTCAATTCATGATCATCTTCTGCCTCCTGTACCCTCTCCTTCCTTACATTTTAAGAAGACTAACTAGACTCACATGTTGGCTGTATTACCTGCATGAAATGATGTCTGAGTGCAGCAAATTGTATAACTATGCTTGTCTTTCTCAGCCTGTTACCTGATTAGCAAAATGGGAATAGCGCAGTGTGCTCTACAGCTGAGAGATTGCGGTAAGTAGAACATTGTTGCAACACTTGCCACATAGTCAGCATTCGGCAATGTTAGTTTCTGCCGTCTTTGGACAGCTGAAGAACTCTATGCAATTAGTGTCTCAGAACTCACAAGGAAGGAACTTTGCAGGCTTAGCTGTGATGACTAGAAAAGTAGAGACTCTGGACTTAGAGCAGGGGTTCCAGCTAAGAGCTTCCTCACAACCCACATCTAAGAATTTATTTGATCCTTTCAAACAACTGTGATTCTCTCCCTATGACTAAAGGCATCTGAAGTAGATATATTTTTCTGGATTTCATTTGCAAACAAAATCTAATCTCTTTATAGAGTCCAACTGAGTGTTTCTGAGGTAGGACAACCCAACCAGTAGATTAAGCTTGTACCATTTGATTGTATTTTACTGGCTAATGTCATGTATCATTCTCCCCATTTTGTCTCGATTTCAACGGTAGAGAGCCAATACTTGGTCATAGCACATAAAACCTTTCTCCAACCTTAAATCATAAGAATATGGTAAATTCAAGGCAATTTTACCAACAAATATGATATATCTTTTTATAAAGATTCAGAATTTATAATCATATGTTTGTGAAGGTATAAATAAAATGGGTACTCACTGCATTGGTTACAGATAAACAAAATGGGATTTAAAAAGATTACAAGATGGATGTCTTGAAGACCTCCAGAAAGCATAGTGAAGTCTCCTCTGGTAATGTCACATTCCAGAGTGCCAGTCAATTACTGGCTGTGTGACTCTAGACAGGAATCTTTGTGAAACTTTCCAGAGGAAAAAAAAAGTAAATTAGGGAATACAGTGTGTATCCTCTAATGATGAAATAATACATTGCTGAACAACATCTAGTATAAGAGTCCTCCCAGAATAGGTGCTTGTTCAATGCTAATCCTCTTTTCTCTCCACCCTACACTTTCAGTATCATCTTTGTTATATGTCAACTATCTGGAGGAAAATTTCATCGCAATTACCATATTTCCTCCCTCTTCATTTTCTTTGGCACAGAAAAATTTAATGTTTACCTTCAAAGCATGAATCGGTGTGTATGTGTATAGGTTTTCCCAAGAAGAAAATTTAATTTAATGAATAACTTCAAAATCCTTTGGGTGATGTGAAATACGCATAGTTATTACAAGCCAATGTGTGGTAGGGGGAGGGGTGGATGGCAGTTCAGTAGGAAGTAGAGGCAGATAACATATGTGCAAATGGAAGTTGGAATCCGGGCAACCTTCCGAGAGCGAAGGCTGCCAACTCAGACAACTTGCATCACCCAGGTATATTCGTGCCTAGCCCAGAGAGGGTTGTGAGCTGGTTGCAGATGACTGGCTGAGCTCCTATCAGAGCCTCTTAGTTCCAGCTTCAGGGATTTGTGGAATAGCAGTGTAGGTGTGCTGGCTGGGAATAAACTTGGGTTTTTAGCAGCCACATTAACAAGCCAGAATCAACAGGGAGGATTTCCCATAAGAAACCACTTTCCAGTTACCATGTTGTACTTTTATAAGTGGCATTTTTTTTTCCCAGTGCACTCCAAATGTGATTTGATTTACAAACAGCTGATTAAAAGGATAGGATTTTAGAGCTGAAAAGCACCTCCGAGTTCATCTAATACAGTATCTTCATTTTTACAAATAAAGAAAGAGAGTTTCAAGGGCATAAATGACTTGCCCACTGTCAGGAACTGAACAAGTAGGAATTTCCAAGCTTCTTAACTATCTGGACAGGGCTCAGACCATAGGGCTACACCAGCTATTTCTTGAAGCAGGATTCCAATGCAGTTTATCTCAAAAAGAATTGCTACTGTTTTCACAAACTCCTAGCCTCTCACTGAGCTCGTTCCTGGTAATTTTACAGTCTGGCCTTAAATGTTTTGAAGTAGATACTCAAAAATTTGCCAAGCAAATCTATGTATCATTATCATCATCATCACCACCATCATGTTTCACACTTACATAGTGCTTATCATGTGCCAGTCACTAACTAATGTAAGCATTTTACGTAAATTAACTCACAAAACCTTATGAGGGAGGTAGTGTTCTCAAATCATGCAGATAAAGAAACTGAACACAGAGAAGCTAAGCAGCTTGTCCAGAATGTACATGGTGGATAAGTGATGGATTTAGAATTTGGACCCAGAGCGCCTGGCTCTGGAGTCTATGCACATAACTGCTATGCCATATTTCCTCTCAAACAACTTCTATACTATATTACCACTCCACTAAGATTAGGATGAGAAGGTTTTCCTGATGGTCATATTAAGACAATTTGTTGAATCTACTTTCTGACCCTAATTCTCTGAGTGGGAGGTGTGGCCGGGAAGAAGGGAGACCCAAATACACCAGATGTAATCTAAATTGCATTGTAAATGCTCCATGCATGTGGCCATGGTAGAAAGGGTACATGTCAAATTTGCTGGGGTTTTATTACACTTCAAGAAATATAGATCTTTGATTACTTTGAATACAGGTCTTCGATATGGAAAGAGCAATGCAGTTTAAGTAAAACTGAGCAGTTACTTCAAGTCAGGTAAAACAAGCAGGTTATTATTTCATAAATGACATTTTAATTACCACCAGGAGGCCATTAAAAATGCATCCTGGCAGTTTGCTTGGTTAATTTGGAAAGATAATATTGACAAACTGCCATAAAACTGGAGTTCAGGAAACAGTGTAAATTGAGATCAGGAATAAAACAAACATTTGCTTGTGTACCCTAAAGCAATGATGAACAATTTTAAAGAGAGAAGACAAAGTTGAAATTATATTTTTCTTTCTTAGGGATAGGTAGAAGAGGGAGTAGTTTTGCAGGAAGACTGTTGTGTTCCTAAATCTATTACCTATGTGAATTACTTGATGTATTTAGCATAGTAATTTGAAGCTTCAGCCATCCAAGCACAAGTCACTGAGGAGCCGAATGCACTGGAATGCTAATTCTGTCTTCTTCTCCTCCATCTTAGGAGACTGGCTTCTTAGTGGCCTCTGGTGTGGAGGGTTTCAAAAGAACAGTTTAGTCCTGGAGCTGATCTCCAGTCTCATCAAAAGTGACTGGCGTAACCCCAGAAGCTTGGGTTATCTTTACAAATTACACAGCTTTGTCCCTCGGTGAGGAAGGTTTTTCACATTTAGCTTTTACCTAAAAATCAATGTTCCTATTGCTCATCATAGTTGGTTTTCCTTATAATTAAAATCAATACAAATGCTTTTTGCTAGTCATATGGGTCATCACTGTGGAAGCCACAAGAAAACCATTCAAGCCATTTACCTTTTCTCTCTTTCCTCTAGGAAATACCTTTTTATTGGTCTCCGTGGTACTTAAACCAAAGGGGAAAAACTGTGGTGACTGATTCTATTATAGGTTTACCATATAAAATAAAGAAAAGTATTAAGGTATCCTTTGGGGCAATACAACTTACTTTTCTGTCCCTAAAGTACTTCCAAAGTTAGAGATATTGCTATGATTTGGGGTCACTTTTATTTCTGAGAAAAAAGGTAAAGTTGAATGGTACTTAGATTGCAATACACTAGCCAAGTAGCAGTCTCTGCCACAGACTCCGCCTTCTGACATTCCTCTACATTTATTAATTTATTCCTTTGACAAATATTATTAAAGAGAGTAGTATATATGCCTAGATTTATTTAAACTCCAAAGAGATTATGGTCTAGAGAGGAAATAAAATATGTATACGAATAAATGAAACACGAGGAAGAAGGAAATAAACACCATGAGAGCAGAACATAGGAAATGCTTTGGGAGATTTTACATGATACCAAGAGAGACCCAGAAATTCTATTCCAAGAAGGCATATTGAGTATATCTCTTCTCCTTCCTGAAACAGACCTCACTGAAAAGGCTGCAAGGGATTATAAAAGGTTTTAACCTACAGCAATACACAAGAGTGGGTAAGAGAGCTCATTAAGACACTGAAGGTGAAATTGACGCAGTGGTATCTAACGTAGCCATATCTAGCTGCAGATAAGAATATACTGAGAAAGGGATACATCCAAGCTGGAGGTGAAGGGGAGTACCCTAGTCCACAGAACACCAAGGGCTTGGGATTTGGAGACACTGTGTAAATGAGGTCTGGACAATTTATAACGCCAATGGCAGAGCCCTAACATCCATGTAGCCTCTAACTGAGGAAACAAGTCAATAAACAGGCCTCCCTGATCCGAATTAGGAAGGTAATCTCAGAGCTGGAATATAGGTAAGCCTCTCCTAATCGAAGCATTTGGGACTTGAAAAATTAAGTCCAGCTCCCCACCCAAAATGAGGCCATCAATGTGTGTACAGAGATCATAGTCAATGTCTCTATTGCTTCATTCTTAAATGTAAACAGGCTGTAAGGAATAAGCCTTCTTTTTAAAAAAACCCAAAACATAAAAGGGAAAGACCAAGATAAGAACATAAGAATCAGTCAGGAAAATATAAGAAGAGCAAGATGTCACAAACAATAAAAACCAGAGTATAAGAGAAGACTCTTGAAATTAAAAAAAAAAATTTTTGATGGATAAAATGTAAAGACATTTAATTAAAGAGTTGTGTGATAAGAACAAGAAAATTCCTCATGTTGAGTAGTGAAGGGATAAAGAAGAGAAAAGAAATATGAGGAAAGACAGGTGACTTAGAGGGTCAGTCCAGAAAGGTGACATCTCACTAATAGGGGTTCCAGACAGAACAGCGAACACACAGAAAGAAAGTCGCAAAGAAATCTTTTAAGTATAGCATTTTCCACAGCTAAAAGCACATGTTCAAATACAAAGAGTTCATTGTAGATCTGGAATAAATACGCTTTTAAAAAGTATTCTCTATATAGGTATTGTGATATTTCAGAGAACCAGGACCAGAAGTCAGCAAACTTTTTTTTTTCCTATAAAGGACCAGAGAGTAAATATTGCAAGTCCTGTAGGCCATTCAGTATTTGTCCCAACTCCTCTGCTCTCCTGGGTTAGTACAAAATCAGCCACAGACGATGTGTAAATGGATGGGCATGGCTGTGTTACAATAAAACTTTATGTACAAAACAGATGGTGGATTGGGTTTGGCCCAAGGGCAATGGTTTGCTGATCCCTGACTAAAAGGAAAGGCTAACCACAGGTTGTGATATGAGCAAGGGTTAGAAGGCCCTGAAACGGCAGTATTTGAAAAAAAATAAGGAATTTTATTGAACATATTATATGATTGACCATTTGAAAGAAAAAATAAAGATACAACAAAGGCAAAGAGTGATGGCAGAAAAAGGCAATTAGAAAGAAGAGAAAAACTTAAAAGTCACACAGGAAATATAATAATATTATGGCATTCTATTTGTCTAAGCAATGGACAGATGCCTGTTTGTATGAACTGTCAGGAGAGGGAATTTTTGTTCGTGACCTGGAGACCCGGGAAAGCAGGGATGCTGGGAGGATAGAGCACAGACTAGAGGCCCTTGCACGCCCTCCAAAAAATCACTGATTTTCTCTCTCTTTTTTGAGACAGCGTCTCACTCTGTTGCCCAGGCTGAGGAGCAGTGGTGCAATCTTGGCTTACTGCAACCTCCACCTCCTGGGCTCAAGCAATTCTCCAGTCTCAGCCTCTCGAGTAGCTAGATCACAGGTGCCTGCCACCATGCCAAGCACTTTTGTATTTTTTGTAGAGATGGGGTTTCGCTACACCACCCAAGCTGGTCTGTAACTCCTGAGCTCAAAGCCATCTGCCTGCCTTAGCTTCCCGAAGTGCTAGGATTACGGGCATGAACCACCATACCTGGTCCCTGATTTTTCTCTTTCTTCCTTTTAAAGCAATGAGAAACCACCGGCAGTTTGAAACGCAGAGTGACAAGACTGGAGTTGCATTTGTAACAAATGAGTCTGGTGGCAGTAGTGGACCAGAGGAAGATGAGACTTGAAGGCAGGAAGAACTTACATGGGAAACTCGACTGGGCTTCTTGTTTTAGAAGTAGACATATCTGGTTAACCAAGAAGGAGGCATCCACACTGTGCATCTTATAGCTTTTTCATGAGTTTTCTTCTGAAACTGACTAACTCTTATCTTCCAGATGGGATGAAGAGTGCAAAAAAGTATTATTTGGGGCTTGGTGTCTCTGAGTACAACATGAAAGCAGAAGATACTTGCGTTGGAGTAAGCAGAGACATTTTTCATACGCTGGCATTTAAAAAAAATCAAGTTCTTATTATATAATCCCCAAACCTCCATACTTCCATTTGACTAAAAATTGTCCAAGGTACGAGAACTTTTGTTCTTTTTTGGTCATTATAGCTTTAGAATAGATGTGTTAAAACTGTGGTTCTGAAATGTTAGCTTAGAGAAGCTGCTCTTGTTAAAGATACATATTTCTCAATTTCAACACCCAAACCTATCAGATTCAAGGGTTTATGTTGAGGGGGTATTGAGAAAATGTATTTTTAACATGTTCACTGATGCTTGGTAGTGCCTGGTTTCAACCACCCTGTAGGAATGTAACTACTTAGTCAATCCCCTCTCCTTTAATCAACCTATATCCCACTTCACACTTCTGTCTTCTCCTTTTTGATACTCCTCAGAATGTTGGTGCTGCTATCGGTTTGCAGGAGGTACTATGTAGCTCTGGCATAAGCTTGCCAATTTTTAAGATGTTTTCCAATTCTATAATTTAATTCCTAGTCTCTGCTACTGTAGCAGGCCGGGTCTTACTAACACAGGCCTCTGTAACAACTGTTTCAGCAGTGATTGAGAGATTAAGTTAATTATTAAAAACTAAGAGAGCCAATGCCTTTATACAAAGGCTGGAATGCAACAAAAGCCCTCCTAGAGTTTTGCCCAGGCCTTTTCTGGGCCTTGAAGCATGAAAAGATAACAAAGGAATTCTTAAGAGGACCCATTTAGGATTAAACAAGTATTACTGGGGGTTAAGGGAACTCCCCAAACCTCCATGATTTAGTAGGAGACAAGATAAGGGTAATCACCCCAGCACTTACACTGATTTAGATTAAGTAAATTTACTGAGGCTACAGAGAAAGGTCTTCAGGACTCAGATCTTAGTTGTAGATTAAAATAAGTTAATCACTTATATCTTTAGATGAATGCACACTTACATGTAGACATATAGCGTAGAAGGTATATAAGGTCTGGAAGACTTTGTAATTTTGAGTTGGTCTGGCAATATTTTCCAGGACTTCTCCCTATGACCAGTTACAGAAATAAAAACTCAGTAGGGTGTGGTGGCTCAAGCCTGTAATCCCAGCACTTTGGGAGGCTGAGGCAGGCAGATCACGAAGTCAGGAGATCAAGACCATCCTGGCTAACATGGTGAAATGCCATCTCTACTAAAAATACAAACAAATTAGCTGGGTGTGGTGGCAGGCACCTGTAGTCCCAGTCACTCAGGAGGCTGAGACAGGAGAATCGCTTGAATCCACGAGGCAGAGGTTGCTGTGAGCTGAGATCATACCACTGCACCCCAGTCTAGGCAACAGAGCAAGACTGTCTCAAAAAAAAAAAAAAAAAAGAAAGAAAGAAAGAAAGAAAAACTCCCTCCTTTCCAAGTTCATCTGCATCTTTTTACTGGGCCACGACAATAAGCACGCGTCTGGTCCGGGAACACCACCTTTTGCTATTTGAATTGCTAGCAACTTTGGACAATATTTTCTACAACTTTCCTCTCCTGACTTAGTACCATGCTGCTTGGAATCAGAGTAAAAACAAATTATCTTAATTTGAGACTATATATAACCTGTGGAAAGGCAAATATTTAATTGTGCCTGAATTTAAAGTGATATTTGACTTCAGTATAAAATTAGGTCCAAGAAATTGTACTGTTTTCTGAAATTATCTTTCTTTTCAAACTATGCTGAGATTTCTGTTTACCCTCTCATCTAACAAGTGTAATTACTACTTTAAAAAGCAATGCACTTCATGTTTTGCCCTCTGCTACCTAAGCAGTGAAAGAAAAAAGTTTCAGAGATATTATGATCGAATGCAAGTTTGACCTAGAATATAAGAATTCATTTGATTTCTATACTACTTTCCTCAGAAGAAACTATGCCCACAGTTCAGACATGTTTTGGCATGATAATCAACATAATGAGAATTATTTTCATTTTTATTCACCGTATAGAACCAAAATTCAATGGAGAATAAGAAATGCAAATAGAAGGATATATGATGAGGTACTCAGAGCTTGGTGGATTAGGAGGAGTAGAATGTTGGGAAGCAAAGGAGACCTTAGGTATTTTGAATATATTCACAGACATTCAGGTAGAAGCACACAGGTGAGAGAGACTAAGATACTTTTGAGTGAGAGGTCAGAGAATTTATTTGCTCCTAGAATTCTTCCAGTACAAAGGAAGTATAACACCAGAGTGGCATCATAATTCAGCTCTCTTTTGGTAGATTATGAATAGAGATCAAAAGAAATATACATGAATCAGGATCAAAATCAAGAATTTTCTCTATTATAAAACATGCTTCATAAGAACAGAATCTTTGTCTCGTTCACTGTTGTATCCTCAGTTTGCAGATCAGAAAAAAATGCTCAATCAATACCTATCTTAGGAAAGAAGGACGGAAGGAGGGAGGAAAGGAGGGAGGGAGGGAAGGAAAGAAGGCAGGCAGGGAAGGATGATGGGAGAAACGGAAGGATGAAGGGAGAAAGGGAGGATGAAAGGGAGGAAAGACCTGGGAAGATGCCACACTAGAGAGTTAAGCTGTTAGAGAGAAAGCATGGAGCCCTGGGGAAGAGGTGTAGTTCCTTTTTACTTAGGTACTGGTTGTCAACTGAGTGGAAGACGCTAGGGAAGCAAGAGGACTAGCATCAGTCCTCTGGCCCCAAGAGCTTCCATCAAGAAGGAAAAAACATACAAAATATAATGTGGTGAGGGCTTTCAAGGATGTGCACTATGATGGAAACAGAGAGAGCAAAAGGAGCTTTCAGAATTAGTACTGAGTAAAACTGGGATTAAGATCCAAGACTTCCTACTTTAAGTCCTACAATTTTTACATGAAAGCTCTGTATTCATTAGGTCCACCAGGGTAGGAAGGCTCCTGGTGTTATTACTTTTGATTTTCAACTGCTTTAAGTTTTAAATACATACTGCAGGTGATATCTAATATGCCTTTTGGAAAGTTCTTAGGACAGCCTAGTGAGGAAGAATAATCAACTAGTATCCTTTCTTCCTACTTACCAATTACTTCCAGAGACCTGATTGACATTCTAATGTAGAGATATCCTCATCTGGACCCAGTGTCCAATAGTGTAACAGTTCTCAGCTGAGGCATCATAGAATATACATGAATGGGTCTATCACATAAAATAACTAGCTGGGGTGGAACATAAATTAGCGCCAAGGAGTAGTGTGGAACCTGATTTAATCTATGTGGCAGCCAGATCTAAGTGAATACAGGTGTGTTGCACATGTGCGTATACCTCTCCCATGTTTGGAAGTGTGAAAAAGAAGTTGGAGAGCTGCCACATTACAGAAATGGCTATTAGGATGCAATAAAAGTTAGAGAAAAAATTCTGTATGTAGGAAATGTTCCTAAGTTATTGGTAGGAAGGAGGCTAACCAGAAAGACAAACTTGAAAAATATACTGGTAGAAGAGAATGTCTGCGTTTAACTACTTATATAAGATCCAATACATTTATCTATAATCCTGGGCTGATTCCAATTTGAGAAATGCATATTTAGCTACTTTCATTTAACATGATGATGTGTACTTCTCAGACATTTGAAAGATAATAGAATTTTGTGAAAATACACAAAAATAGTAAATTAAGTGAGCTCCTTAGGGGTCTCATACATAATATTAGATTTGAATCCCAATGTCAACTTTATCCAGACTAACTTGAAATGTGGTCAGAGGCACAAAGTGGCTAAGCAATTCAATTCCGCATGCAGAAAGCTAAAAAACTCTAGTTTTCCTAACTCATTAGGTTTCAATGAAGGAACCAAGGCAATGAAAAAAAAAATAGAGAAATAAAGGGAAAGGCAGAGATCATTCACACATCATTAAATGGTTTAAATATTGGTAGACTCTGGAGATAAATAAACTGCCCTTATCCTTCCCACTTTTACCTAATCAACTGATCCTAGGAAATGGTCTCTTAATAGTTAAATTGACAGTTATTGCCGTAGGGATTTGGGAACTAGGCTATTAAAATAGCAGGCTATTTTGGTTTTGCTTAAATGTATCTTTACAAGGTTTCTTCTAGAATCTTCAATCCAATATTTCCAAAATCTTTGTGACATCTGCCATACTGTTTTTCTTTCCCATAGAGTAATTTACTTGGTAAATTTGCATAAGTCTATTTAATAATAAGAGAAAAATAAGCATGTGACATTCTTCATTTTGTAATCACTATAGTAAATGACACCAATACAAGGAAAAAACAGTATCTTCTAAAAACTGCTTCTAAATATTGAATTATTTTAGACTTAACTGTCTTTCAGGGATTGTCTTCTAACAAGAATGGTTCAACGTTAAATAACTAAATTTGCTTATGCATTAATTTAAAATTAATTAAAATCTATTTGTGGAATGCTTTTTAGGAGTAAGATACCATGTTAAACTCTCGGGATATCTTTGTAAACAAAACAACTATATTCTTTCAAGGATTGTATAGTCTAGTGGCTGTGGAAATATACAAAAACTTGCAATAAAGCGTCGTGGATAAGAGGGGATCAGCAAAGGGAGCTCTGGAAATATATTGGGCAGTGGGGGAAAGGAGTTAGTTTGGTACAGGAAGATGCTGAGGAGGAGACTGTATGAGAGGAGTCCAGACAGAAGGAAACTTTGAGTTATCAGAGGGCATGGCCTATTTAGGTAAATATGGTAGACTAAAATCCGGGAACTGAAGGGAAAGAGGTAGAGAAAAAGAAGTGACACTACAGAGACAGACATCCAAAGAAACTGTTAAGAACTGTGAACTTCATTCTTAAGGCTAAGGGAACCCTGAAGGATCTTTAAGCAGGGCAATAAAATGAGATCACTTGGGTGAATGCATGGAGAATGAATCAAGGAATTAGTTGGGAGGTGTTGCTTTTGATTTGAATCAAGATGCTAATTGCCTATACTAGGTAAGCTATTGGGAGGTGATATTGGAAACTGTGGACAGGTCTAAATAACAATTTGGTAAGTATAACTGCTAGGATATAGTGTTAGGTTATTTGGAGTAAAGAAGTCAAAGTTAGTAAATATGTTTCAGGCTTGAGAATAAATTAAAGGGAGATAAAAATGCAGAAATATCATTTATGTGATGTCCTAGAATGCGACCTTGTATTTGGATACCACTAAAATCTATTCAAGTAAACATCAATTTTTAGAAATTAAGGAATCATATGGCTTCCACATGAATATAGACACACACACACACACACACACACACACACACACACACACAATATCTGATTTCCTACCTTTTCATTATCCATTTCTATTTTTGTATACTTAAAAGGCACAATTTCAACTTCATTAAAATTATTCCTATACCTGTATTAAAAATTTTGTTAAGAAGGTAGAACTCATGTTAAGCATTCTTATTACAATTACGATTATTTTTAAAAGCCATTCATAATTTAGCATGTGACATGAGCCACATTTACTTTCCAGAGCCTCCCTAATGTATTGGAGTGATAACCAGTTCATCCTTCAGTCTCTATGAGAAATACCCATATCCAGAGTTCCAGAGCTAAGAAAGTCCAGGATGAATAAAATAGACAAGTTCGGATAACAGAAAAAAATTTTAAAGCCAGAAATACTGATTTCTTAAAAAAATTTCATTACTATTAAAACAAGGCATGTCTTTCTACTATACTCTTTCACTGAACAGTAACAATGACCTGTAAAGTCAGAAGTAGTCATTTAGAACCTCTGGCTTTGGAAAGAATATTGCAATGTGCCATGTTTGCCTTCAATTATTTCCTGCATCTAGATCTCAGGTTCTCCCCTAATTTGGTATCTTGAGTCCTTCCCCATCAAGGTACTGGGGAGGTGCCCAGAATGGCCAGGCTATCTGTGCCTACCGGGAGGATCAGACCTCACTGTTCTACTTACCACCCTATCTGGGGATGTCATAGGTCATCTTCTCTCTGAGTTCTGCATTTGCCAGAGAAAACCTTTCCTGTGAATGGTACTTCCTCCTGTATCCACAGAGCTTGAAGAATGAATCAAATCCTTTAAGCTGAATGCTTACACACCCAAGATCCATCCTTACTCTTCAATGCCTAGTTGACCTTTTAAAATTTTGTCCTCTGTCTTTTTTCTGAAAAACCAATAAAACTGGACATATTTTTGTGAATATCTTAATAATTTTCAAAAAATGTGATTATCTCAATAATCTTTTAAATTTACCTAGATAAATACATGGAGAATTGACCACACTTTTTGTCCCCTCTCCTATGTCCAAAGCCATACTAAAATGATAATGAAGGAATTTTTAAATAATGGAATAAAGAGTCAGAAAGAGGATAGAAGAGAACAGCAAATCAAGAATGATAGCACAATTTTAGAAGAAAGCATATAGATGGAGAGTTAACTAGATTTACCAAAAATAAAAAGCTGAAATCTAAGCCTACATACAGTTAGCAAAAAATGCTTTAAAATATAGATGTTCTATCCATGAAATAAAAATATGATGCCACACAAAAAATGATTAACAGATTGAAGATGGGGAAAAAATAACTTATAAATTATCCTATGTGTTTGTGTAGAAAATAGCATTCACTAGCATTTTAAAAATTATCGATGCATTTGGGAAATGTAGCAATACATAATTAGAAAATTAAGCAAATGGAAAAATGAGGCAATTATTAATTCACAGGGGAAAAGAAAATATAAAGCCATAGTACACAGGAGTGATTAATATTTACATAATTATAATTAAAGCAGCAGTAAATATAATAAAAATTGTGATTACACATGAGGGGGGGTGGGTGTGTGGAAAAGAGAGCTAAATATTCATTAGATTGGAAATCACAGTAGGAATCACAGTAGGAATCAAAGTGAAATGTCTAAAATTGACAAATCAACAAACAGTAGTACAAAAATACTTTTAATATGTGTACACTATATCAGAATAAATTGCTAAGGAAGTTGAAAATGATTGCCTCAAATGAGAATGTGGGTTGGTGAACAGGTGTAGTGGGACACTCTTGTTATTAAATATAAGCCTTTTTGTGCTACTTGACTTTTGAAAATATGTTCATTATGTTATTTTGTCAAAATAAAAATAAAGTAAAATACATTTGTTTGACAAGATACAGAAAGATGTGAGTTTAAGCCTTGGATCTGATTCACCCCTCTCACATTTTCGAGTTAAACAAATGGGTATTTTCAATACACTAAATATTCCTTGTAGTGGTTCCTCAATGCTTGTTGGGTACCTTCTATGTGCCAGACACTACTCTAGAACTGGAGAAATGGCAGTGAACAAAATAAACATAAATCCCTTATCAAGTGTACATCTATAATGGAGAAGTTAGAGAATAATGACGTAAGTAAGCAGACTATCAGCTGGTTAGATGTTAAGTGCTAAGGAAAAAAATAAAGCAGAAAATGGGGTCCCAAAGATACGAAAATGTGACTTATTTGGTAATCACTTGTAACATTTTTTTCTTCACATGAATGTTCTTAGCATTCTTTCTGAACTTCACATTCTGAGAATCAGTATGTTGTATATTTTATATAAAAAGTCTCAGGTCTTATAATTCCTGTCTGCCTACCTCAGGAATTTTTGATTGTATATTTTGAGATATTGCAAAACTCCTGTTGTCTTTCAGTATTTAGGGGCATTTTTAAAAGGTATCCAAATTTTGTACTTCTAATGGAGGACAGAGGAATTTGTGAGCTTTGTGAGTAATTCAATGGCTGAATATTTTGGGCAAGGATTAAAAAAAAATTGCATTCCACAACTTTTCTTTTACAAATTAAAGATTTGTAATTTACAAATTATTTATTTATTTATACTTTCCAATGTAACTTATGAGACATAGTAACAGACTCTGAGGTATTTATATTTTAAAGAAATAATATAATAATATTCATAGAAAATACTAATTTGGATGGTTTGTATATCATTTGGGGGTGGTTTCCATCAGCACATAGTATAATGAATACATAGTATAAAACTGCCTTTTTCTTTTGATGATGAGGCAGGCAAGCCAGAGTCCTACTTAGCTGAGTCTATTAGGTTTGAACACGAGGAATCATCAGTAGAATCATCCCTACAGTTCAAAACTACATAGACAGTCCTACTGCCCAACGGTTTTAAGTATTTCAGAAGTTAAGTCTACTATTTTGGTTTCTCTGGCTCACACTCTGAAAGAATATCTCTTCTTTCACTCTCTCTTCTCCATATATTATAATCTCAGGAGATTAAATACATTTTTTTCTTCCTTCAGAAGATTTCTTGTGTTGAATACTTTGAAGCCAAGTCCTTGAGAACATTTGATTTCATATCAGAATTGAAGGTGGAATCGGTATGTTATTCTATGTAAGTACATTTAAAAAAATGTACTATGTAAGTACATTTAAAGAAAAACAGCTTAAAAGCATTTTAACCAGAATAAAACAAAGGAATAGGAAATGCCAGAAAAGTAAGATCGGCCACATTAGCAAAAAACCGTGTATGTGATTATGTGAAATGGGGAAAAATATACATAGAAAGGTTTTTATGCTTATTATGATCATTTAAACAGAAAAACTTTTTCCAAAAATTAAAAAAAAAATCTACAAATAGACCTGAAACTATTTTTAAAAGAAAATTATATTATCACATAGACTTTGTGTCTAAGATTTTATTCATTCTTTGGTTTCAGCTTTGGGAAAGATGCTATAGTTAACTAACTAAACAAGAACTACAATAATGGGGAAAGTTAATGGTGACTTTAAGAGCAATATGATCGAAGCTTCAGCTCCCTGACTTTAAAATGCCAGCTACTTACACAATAAGCAATTCCAGGCACTTGTTGCTAGGTGTAGGGACTCTTTTTTTTTTTTTTGTCATCAAATACCTTTTATATTTTTTTCAATTAAAGTGACAGAAACACTGAGAAGTGCCAAGAGAACTGATAATAGAAAGTATTAAATCTTTCACAAAATTCTGAGCTTCATAAGGAATAGGATCTGGCTCAAAGGCAAAAGAAATATTAATTTTCTTGCACATAATTAGCTTACATGTTTCTCTTAAAGCAGCAAGTAATGAGAGGAGACATCCTAATACAGGTTCCTCTTAACGTCTTTGTTGCCTTCTGGCTCTGTTAGATGACTATCCTGAGGAAACCTTATCCAGGCTGGAAACTCTGATGTCATTTATGATGAGACAATGAGACCTGTATGAAGGCCACATTGAAAAAGAGTGACCTTGAAATGGATTTAAAAATTCAGAATTTGAAGCTTTCTGGAACTAGACATATTCTGGCAGATAATATTTCTATTTTCTTAAAGGCTACAAAGAAACCTATACAATGAGATCTATTTGATCAACTGGCTAATGTTTGTTGAATACCTACTATATGACAGGTACTGTGCTAGGCACCAGAATTACAATAATGGTCAGAATAAGAAGTTGTCTTTCATATTTTAGAGCTGATAGACTGGTGAGATTGGCACTAACGAAATATAACAAAAAATCAAATGTAGGATGACAAATTAAGATATGTAGATATTCTGATGAAACAGGATTATGGGATTCCCTGGGAGCACTGAAGACTAAAGGAGTCATGAACATTTTACTGATGAAACAGTCATTGAGCTGGTATCTAAAGGATGAGTAGTATTTAAGTAGGCAAAGAATATTGGGTTGAGGGAAGTATGAACAGGAAAGTTCTTTAGACAAAGAGAACGGTAGTTTGGATGGCGCTGAGATGGCAAGGAGCATGGCACATTTGAAGAACTGAGAGCAGGTGGCTAAAGTATGCTGATGGGCAAGGAGGGCATTAGAAGAGATAATGTCCAGAAATAGATAAAACTGTAATAGAACCTGGGTGGTTTTGAAACTCCTTTGAAGTAGTTTGTCTCTGCTTTATTGTTGCTTTGTTTGGTTACTTTATTGATTGCCTTTTATTCCCATCCTGAATTCCATTATCTCCCCTCACAGACAAATCTTCTAATGTAATAAATAAAATTCATTCACTAAGCAAATATTGAGCACCTCTTACGTGCCACTCACTACTCTAGGAACTGGAGAAACAGCAGTGAACAAACAAACATAAATCCCTTATCAAGCTTACATTTATAATGAAGCTAGAGAATAACAACATAAATAAGTAGGACATAAGTTGACTAGCAGAAAATGGGCATCAGGAAGTATAAGAAATGCATTTTTGTGTTTCAATACATTCTTGCTAATAAGAATTGTTGTTTTATATGAAAACATTTACATTCATGTAAATGACACTGTGCTATCAATCTTGTTTTTAATTTTTTCTACTTAGAGCTATTTTCTTAATATCTATTCATGTAATTAGGAGTATGGATAATCTGTTGATTCTGAATGTTGTGTCATACCCCTAGGTGTCCCCCTCATATTTTGTGTATCCATACTTCCAATAATGGAAATCAAGTTTGCCTCCATTTCTTTGATCTCAGGAGCAAAGCCAAGCCATGGATTTTGTATGCATGTGAGAGGAGGTGGCAGTGGAAGAGAAATAAGACTGGCTTCCTATTTTCAAAACATAACTCTGGACGCATTGTGAAAATTGAAGTGGAGAGAATCTGGGTTCTATTTAGAAAAGTGATTGCAGCAGTCTGGGAAGAAATAGTGCATTTTAGGCTAGGTTGATGGCAATGTTAGAACTGAGGAGAAATGGAAGAATTTAAATGATGTTTAAAAAGTAATGCTGATTGGCCTTGGTGATAAAATGGATATGGAGATGAAAGAGAGGGATGTGTCAAGAGTGACTCAGCATTCTAATTTAGGCAACTGGGTGGAGAAGAAGTTATGCACTAAGATGGTGAACATTGGGACATGACCTCTTAAAGAGAAATATTATATGAATGTAACACCGATTAGCATGGAGAATTACATAATGAAATTTGTAATCTAACCACTTTAGCCACTCCATGAAGCAAAGACTCACTGAGTAATTATTATATGCTATTAACAGTGCTAGGAATTTAAAAGTCCAAAAGAGTGATAAAAAACTGCCAAACCAAAATATTATAATTCTGTAATTACTACAATGAAGTCTATTGGGGACACAGAACAGATAGTATGCTGAAGTCTATTTGGAGATGAATGGAATCACTAAGCAGAATCTAGAAGAAGGAAATCTAAGCACAAAGGGATGGAAATGTGAACAAATATAATATTTTAGGAGAAGTTCAAGGAATCTGTATTTGCTGGGAAGGAGTTAGTGAAGTGGCTTTCAGTGGGGCATGGAGCCATACAATTCTCTGGCATACAAAGGATTTTACCGAGACCTGGATGGGAGGTATTTGAGCAGAGAAATAATGATTAGATTCGGACACTAGAGAGATTACTCCAGCATCAGTAAAGATACGTGAGGACACTATTGGTTGGTGCTCTCTGAAATAATGACTATATGAACTATGGCAGGGACATAGGGATTGGATAAGAGGGGGCACATGAAGGAGATGTTCGAAGGTAGAACTGAAAGGACCTCATGATTAATTGAATGTTCTGGGGAATCAAGGATGACTCCCAGGTTCCTGGCTTGGGCAGTTGTATAGATGGCTATGATAGTTACTGAGATTGGGTATACAGGAAGGACAGAAGTTTTCAGAAGATGATGTGCTCAGTTGAATTTTAGTTTATTTATTTATTTATTTATTTAGAGATGGAGTCTTGCTCTGTTGCCAGGCTGAAGTGCAGTGTCACAATCTCACTTCACTACAATCTCTGCCTCCCGGGTTAAAGTGATTCTCCTGCCTCTGCCTCACAGGTAGCTGGGACTACAGGCATGCGCCACCTTGCCCAGCTAATTTTTGTATTTTTAGTAGAGATGGGGTTTCACCATGTTGGGAGGATGGTCTTGATCTCCTGACCTTGTGATGTGCCCACCTTGGCCTCCCAAAGTGCTGGGATTACAGATATGAGCCACTGTGCCCAGCCTAGTTTATGTTTTTTTTTCTTAAAGTCAATCTAGATGGAGGATGTATATGCGTTCAGGCACAAAGACTAAGTCTGAGTTAGGGATGTAGATTTTACACTGGGTCAGTTGATTGATATATGTGCAGACTGGGAAGGAAAGGAATTAAGACCCTAACCAATTCTTTCCCTGTCAAACATCTTGACCTTTTCTCTATGTTAGAGAAATCCGCCATTGTGTGATTATTTTCAGAGGGGGCATCTTCTGCAGAAGTATGAGAGAAAACATTACTCTGATCTTTGGAAGCTAGGGTGCAGTCATGTGACCCAATCTCAGATAATCAGATACATCTGCCAGGGAATTTGAATCTGGGTTGATTGGCCTATAGAAGCAGAAAAGCCTGGGAAAATTATCTAGTATCCAGTGGCTATGGTCTAGTGGTAGGGTCCAGTTTTTAGGGCTGGTTGGCTTAGTAGTTGTCAAAAGTCAGAGATACGTAGCAAAGTTCCTTTGTATGGAAATAGAATTATGTTCCAACTCATTAGAAAGAAGTCAAACTAAAAAAAAAAAAATGACAGTCTCTTTGTAAAATGTACTGCATTGTATTGAGAGAAATTTGTGTTAAAAAGTAAATAATGGGTAAGATCCACTCTACCCTATGACCTTGGTGGTAGTTCAGCTGCTCGACTTCCTTGATTAGTCTTTTCAGAGCCTGGTTCTAGTTTTCCTCTAATTCTGTGATGTACAAAATAATGGTCCAATAACTTTTTCACTTAAATAATGAGAATATAGCAAATGCCTCTGTGCTCTCTGTTGTACGCTCACGGACAATTTCAGTTTTGGATGTGGCATACTGATCCATGAGAGCTCTGAATCCCTTTATGCTGGGAAAGGATCCCACCTCCGGTACTCTAAGTTGGTCCACTCTTCTGGCTCAGCTTGCCTTTCAGCCTCCCATGACCTGGTCACTTAAAGCTTTTAGACAGGAACCACTGAAGAGGACATAAGACAACTTCATATTGGTTTCTCTTGAACATGGTTCCAATATGGATCATGAAATACACAGCATTGTGCCAGCAGGCTGAGAGCAAATTAATTTCCTTTGTTCAGCTGCCATAAGCCACTCAAGCCCAACCATGGCCTTTTGATTTCTTAGGCTCAATGAAGACACCAGTCTATCAGGCCACACACTAGGTGACACATACTAAGTTCCTCTCTTAAGGTAAAGGAGTACTTACCCTTCACATCGTTGCTTTGGTGGGGGTGGAATTAGAGTATAACTTTTCAAATCAATCCTCGTCACAAACCCTTTCTCCCCATTCACATACTTCTACCCTTCCATGCCTTTCCCTGTCCCCAGCTGGCTTTGAGATCATTCGCTGTCTCTCTCTCAGTCTCAGTGTCCTCATATGTATAATAGAGATAATAATGGTTTCTACAAGGGTTTTATGGCGATTAAATGTGTTTGTCTGTATTTATATATAACATAGGTATATATAATGGGTGTGTATGTAGCTTAGAATAGTCTAGCTCATAGTAAACTCTATCTAAAGTTTTCTTATTGCTATTATCATTATTATTCATGCTGTTGTATCCCAGTATTGATTTTGAGTTTCAATTTAATCCTTCATTTGCCTACATTAATTTACATAATAAAATACTGTTTTGGAGGGTAGGATTTAAGAGATGTTAGGCACTAAAATTTATGCAAAGAGAAATTTCAGGAAAGTTGTTCTGGAATCACATAGGCATCTGGTACTGAACTTGAGGGCAAAACCGCTTTTGTCCTTGTTATCACCCTTGTTCTGTCCCAGTTAGTTGACTGGCTGTATTAGTCAGGGTTCCCTAGAGGGACAGAACTAATAGGACCTATATATATATGTAAATTGAAGTTTATTAAGTATTAACTTATACTATCAAAAGGTCCCACAATAGGCCGTCTATAAGCTTGAGGAGCAAGGACAGCCAGTCTAAGTCTCAAAACTGAAGAACTTGGAGTCTGATGTTTAGGGCAGGAAGCATTCAACCTGGGAGAAAGATGTAGGCTGGAAGACTACGCCAGTCTTGCCTTTTCATGTTTTTTCACCATATTTGCTAGCAGTTGATTAGATCATGCCCTCCAGATTAAGAATGGGTCTGCCTTCCCCAGCCTACTGACTCAAATGTTAATCTCCTTTGGCAACACTTTCACAGACATACCCAGGATCAATACTTTGCATCCTTCAATCCAATCAAGTTGACACTCGGTATTAACCACAAGTCCACTCCTTGTCAACGTGAGCCCATATACATATCCTGAGGTCATACATTGTCTTCAAATAAAGACAATAATAAGGTCATAATTATGCCTAATAAGTATGTTTCATACAACCAGAAATGCATCAGTCCCCAACCCAAATACTATTACATAAAGTTAACAATACTTAAAAGCTAATATGAAGTCAGTAAATCTTATGTCACATAAAGGAAAAGGAAATAAAATGGAGATATTTTCTTAGTCTAAGTGTATACATGCACAAACATGTTTTTACAAAAAAGGAGGAACTACTCATGATAGTTACAGTCCTTGGTTCTGCAGCTGGTCACCTGGTTATAGCTGGTATTGATGACTACCTTCTTCTACTACCCATTCTGTGTTCCCTTTGCCTTCAGCAAGCACCTCAGCAGGTAATGTTTCTTCTTCCTGGTGGAATAACCCAAACCTTCATTCCTGAGGAGTCTGGACCATTTGTAGTCCTACCTGGACTGGGCTGTTATAGCTTCCCACTGACATTAATCACAGGGCATGTAATACTAAAAGACACCCTATTGGATCTCCTGTTTTCCATGCATACTCTTCCTTACCTCTGTTATGGAGTAGAAGACTGATTTCATCTTGATAGTACAGGACAATTACCCCAGCCAACACTGTAACTCCCTTCTTAGCCTGTTGACTTAAAGGTAGGAGAAGCCCAAAGTTTTTGGGTGGCAACCTTAACTTCAAGTTTAATGGAATCATTGTTGTGTCTCCTGGTGGCAGCATTCCTCCCTCTGGAACTGAGACCTCTAGGTCAGCAGAACAAAATGTTGCTGGAACTGGAAGCAAAATTTTGCTAGTGGATCACTAGAGCCGATGGTGAGTGGTGCCACTTCCACTTCCATCCCTTGATTCCTGGACCCATCCATCCTGGCTACTGGAGAAATGGAACCATATATTGGATGCTGATTCAGAGCATACACAGTCTTCTGGAGAACTTCGTCCCAGCCATGCAAAGTATTGTCACCTAGTTGTCATTGTAATTGTGACTTCAAAAGCCATTCTACTGTTCTACCAATCCAGTTGCTTCAGGATGATGGGGAACACTGGCCTTAGGGGAAGACACGCTGATTTGGTTTCTAGAGGCTGAGTCCTAGTGACTGCTAGATGTAGAGTTGGCTGTGTGGAAAGAAAACCGTCACTACATAGTATAGTGTTGGTAGAACTCTTAAAGGGCATCCAGCTCAACCACTGGTCTTTACAGGGAGAAAAGTAGAGGCCTGCACGGCTGAATGATATTGTTGTTTTCCAACATGTGCTCCAGAACATGGATCCTGGGAAGGTGTTAATGGAGCTCCATGACAATTGGTTCCATGGTCTAAGAAGCTGGAAAAACACTGGCAGCACAAATTTAAGCATGCTTCTTTATTGCAGGACTTCTTAAAACTTTAAGATACAATCTATAAAATGAATTTTCCAAAGAGAATATGGTAGGAAGTATTGATATTTTCCAAAATTGTTTGACCACAGGTTTCCTCCGTCTTTCAGGGATAGAATTCCATGTCTTATGTTCTGCCAAGTATACTTTAGGAAACACTGGTTTAGAATGACGGATATCATGGTTGGAAGGAAACTGAAGGTCAAGGAGGCACAAATAGAAGAGCAGAGCCAGTTATCCAGTTGTGGAAAGGCAAATAAGGGCAAATCTAGGTTTTACATTGACTGAATACCTTCCCAACAGGAAACAGTTCTTCCAAGCACAGACTATGTGTCAAAGTAGGCTGGAAGTAATTTCGACTTTTCCCCTTTCTATCTGAGAGACTTCCTGCAAGCTACTAAACATCTTTAAGCTTCAGATTTCTCCTCTGTAAAAATGGTTAACATAATACTTTCATTGAAGAAACATTGTGAAAACTGGAGATTGTATATGCAAAGCATCGAGTCTGGTGTTGTTTTGGATGTTTTAATTATTTTCAGTCTAAATGTTTATCAGGTGTGTAACCCCTTTAGAGCAACTCTGCCAAGAGAGCTCTTAGTCCATGTTTGGCAGCTACTTTCAGTTTATTATTTCATCAGCTCTGGCTATGATAAAGTACTTCTTTATAACAGGCCATAATCATTCTCTCTTTATTCTTTTTCCTTGTTTTACCCCTTAAGAACATTCAGAACAAATCCTATATCCTGCGCAACATATCAGTTTTTTAAATACAGTGTACATAGAGCACTTTAGTAAATGTCCAGCACTAAGTTATGGCAAATCCAAGACTGGCTTTTAAATTTATGACTTCTGGGCTTCTATTACATACTCGGACAAATAATGCTGACATTCCCAACCAAAGCCTTGGGTAACTGGAGCACTGTAGCTTTTTACTGCCTATCTTCTGCATTTTAATACAGCTGTAGAAATTGTTTTGCTGAAAATGAGGACAGATTCTGTTCCAATGCTCTTTGTCAGAAAATGTGATGTACACAGTGCTATGGCTTAGTTGACGCCAAAGAGATAAAATTTCCTACAACACACAGGTACAGCCTGGGATGCAAACAATTCCATTAGATAATCACTCACCTCTGAACAGTGCAGTAGAATAATTATGGTGAGTTTCAAGTGTACTGCCAACAATTCTTATGCTTGAAAGTGGACATTCAGCACAAAAAGTTGTAAATGACTGTACTACAACTGACGTGAATCCACTCCGTTCTAGCAAGGCTGTCAAGGTCGACTCCTCTAATAACTTGACCACCCCAACTACACCCAGAAGCTTCGGTCTTTAATCCAAGCTCCAGCTTCTCATCTATCTGTCTTGATGTTTTTATGTTCAAATTTAGTAGACACCATTGTTATTTTGAGGCAACCACAATCCACCTTCATTTACTATTAGATACACATCTCTACTCTCCTATACAATTTGTACCTCTACTATTGTTTCTAAAAATCAGGCACCATTAGGACACTTTTTTTTTTCAGTAAGAGTTATAAAAATTTACATGAAATATGAAAATCAAAAACATGTTTTCAGTAACTGGGTACCTGTATTAATGAAATGTAAGCAATTCTATTAAATAACTATTATTTCTTGAGTCCAATTCTATAGTCAAGAGTTACAGGAGTTTACCAAGAAGCAAGAGTGGTCTCAAATTGTATGTCATAGAATTAAGCAAATAATAATTGTAAGGGTATCCAAGAAGTAAAAGAAAAGAAAAAAACACGAATAAAGGGAATGTAACCAGCTAACATAAGAATGAGTATTAACAGGGGATGCTTTAGAAATGAAGAAAAACTTTAAATTAAAAAATAACTTAAGAAAACAAGAAAAAATGAAAGCAAATAAAGCACATTGTTTTTCCTGTTAGTGGACTACTCTTATATACTTAGGGACAAACATTTGCCTTCCCCTTACCAACCTCCTAATGACTAGAGAGGCCTGTCTCAATAGCAGGATAAGGATCTGAAGATTAAAGAAGAATAAAAGAGGAAAATGACATATTTTCTAAACTATAAGGGATATAATTTATTAAATGATGAGAAATGGAATAAAATGTCATTTAAACGATTAGTTTTATTCACATGAACTTCGGGCAAATGAAGTATGTGGTAAGAACCACTTACTAAGAGAAGATACCGCACCACTGGATTTACTGAATAACTTGTAAAATGTGAAGAATCAGGGCACATTATATCAATTTCTGAACATATAACATGCCAAACTATACAATCTTTATTTGAACAAAATACCCGTGAGCATGCCCATTTCTAAGAGAGTGTTGCTTCTTATACAGGACAGATAAATCATTTTAGTTAAATTTCCTCTGTAGTTGACATTGAGCCATTGTCTTATGGGTACTTTAGTAAATGTCATTTCTGTTATTCTGTTTTCCCTCATAGCTCTACAGGAAAAAAAAAAGTGTTAATTTGTAGGAGCCAGAACCACGAAATAAGATCAAGTGAAGTGTAAAATGAAACATTTCCCACTAGAGGAAGCTTTCTAGGATATGAAGTTGAGCTATAGTAGAAAATTCACAGAGGACTCTCAATTCCCAGAAGAAAGCAAAGGATAAACAAAGGAAAAATACAGAAAGCAACTAATGCCAGTGAGCTTTTGGTAGAAATAAAACATGTGAAAGGCTAGTAAAAAGAAAATCTGTTAAATTTTGAGAGAATGAAAACATAACAGGAGGTAAATATTAAAAGAAAATAAAGGCATGTACTAAAATGAAGGTTATTGCAAAAACAGGACCATGAATATGAATTAAAAATGTGACAGTATAATAGGCCAAATGTCTTTCACTTTTGATTATGTTTTGCCTCTAATATGAGTATATACAGAGGCCTAGCACAGTGGCTCACGCCTGTAATCCCAGCACTTTGGGAGGCTGAGGTGGTTGGATCACTTGAGGTAAGGACTTCAAAACCAGCCTGGCCAACATGGTGAAACCCCGTCTCGACTAAAAATACAAAAAATCAGCTGGGTGTGGTGGCTCGTGCCTGTAATCCCAGCTACTTGGGAGGCTGAGCTAGGAGAACTGCTTGAACCTAGGAGGTGGAGGTTGCAGTGAGGCAAGATCGCACCACTGCACTCCAGCCTGGGTGACAGGGTGAGACTCTATCTCAAAAAAAGATAACTATATACAACAAACAGTGAATGTGGGCTTCTCAGGAAAATAAACCAAAATGATGTATATTTTCTCTCCAAGTATAAAAATGGGCTTTGAAGCAAGTGTCCTGCAGCTTTTACTCCTTAGAACCCTGAGGGAAAGGTTAAGTGCCCCAAAAGTGAAAAAAAAAGAAAAGAAAACATTTCCACATACTATTGTGCTGAGATTTAAAAAAATAAACTTGTAAATTTGCATTTTATTAATACATCAATTTTAAGTAACATACCATAATTTTACACATCTATTTTAAATGCAGCACATTCATTAGTTGCTTTACAAATATGCCACATACAAAATTTCTGACTTCAAAAAAAAATTATTGGGGCAAAAGAATATGCAGTTTCTAACTTCATTATAATGTAAAATATCTAGTGACTTTTTAAAAGTAAATTTACATATACTTAGAATGTTTTAGGCATGTAAGAATATGTTCAGGTTTGTTTGCATTTATGCAATGCACCTCTAAGATAATTGTTGAGACAATTTAGTCAAATCTTAATTTGAGTGAGTATAAATTTGTATATAATAAATTGTTCCCAAATAGAAGATAGTTAAAATATTTTATACCAAGAGTTACATTACATTTGTCTGGCATTTTCAAGGAATGTAGTATTTTATTTAGGTGAATATTCTAGCCTTTCCCTTTAAGAAGTCCAAACTTCGGAATCTTAATTATCTTTGAAGGAAATATTTCTTAAATGTTACCTTTATGATACAATTTAACTTTTTATGGATAACAGGGTCATTATTAGGAGAATCAATAGCTATGCAGGATTGCAATATTTTGATTTTATCTGCCAGGCTGATAAGCACTCTCACTGTAATGATCCTGGATGGCTCAGTTTTGCATTCCTCTGTCAACTTTCTGTACTTTCCCCCTGTCCTTCACTGTCAGGCTGTCGACGTGCCTGTCTCCAGGAGTCTCCATCCCACATCTCCCTAACCTGTGTACACCTTTATACACATTTTCTTTTAATTATTTATTGCTCCATTTTATCATAAACGAGACCCCTATTAAATTAAAGGGGAATGGGGAGAAGGGAGGAGAGTAGCTAAAATCATCTAAACTGTATACGCTCTTTGAAAATTAGTATTCCTAGATATCCCTGAAGGTAGAAATGCTAGCAACTGCCCTTGTTGCAATGCGTTACATTTCATCCCAGGTATAATAACACTTGTTTCATCTTCAGGGAAACCAGATAGCTGCATAAAAACGTTTTTCTCTGGAAATTCCACGGAGACTATTAACTCTCATCCTTAAAGAGCAGGGGCAGAAATAGGAAGTATTTAATCCTCCTAGAAATAATCCTGAGGGACCTGGAATGGAGAAACTTTACTGTTCCTATGGACCAGCCAAAAGGGAACAGATCCCTTTGGGGAATGGCACCCAACAATGCCTGATCCCAGTGCAAAAGGGCAGGTTTCTCTTGCCAAATGGATGCCCCTGGCTGTAGTATGTTTACATATGGCATGGAGATAGGAGATAATAAGAAAGAAAACTCATTGAAAAATTTTAACTCAAATCTGTTCCTTTTATTTACCCATCATTGTCATTTTGGGCCTATTGTATATTGTTTAAAACTTTTTGTTTATTGACTGCACAGGCTGTATTAATTTGTGTTACTATTAGTATTCCTATTTAAAATATGCATTTTCAGGTTTGTAATTTTACCTATGAATCAGTGAAAGGAAGCAAATTTTAACATCTTATAAAATAATTTAAAATCACTCTAATGTAAAAGGAAAGAAGAGAAGGGTAAGGTGAGGGTAGAAATCTTAGTAGGGAACAATTACTAACTGATACAATTTTATTGTCAGTTTTCCACTATCTCTCCTAAGAATAAAGGAATAATAAACAAACCTATCCTCCCTTATAGTTTACCAAAAAGCAGCCAGAAAATGTTAGTGATTATCTAATATATTCCAAGATTCACATTCACATGTCCACATATTTACAAAGCCTTTACATTTCTTTAATGAGAAAACATACATTGTAGTTCCTTTGTTTAAAATAAGTTTTGGAATTTGTATATTTTCCAGGATATAGCAGGATCTTTATACCTCTTTCATAGGTTTAACCTCAGCACTTTTTTTTTTCTCTAACTTTCCACCGACATTCTATAATGAAGGCAGGGAAACCAAGGAAGTCTTCATAATATTTGGGGGAAACAATAAAGAGAGCATGAACAAAGAAATTTTAGACAAGGGTAATTATTAATTCATAGGTAGTAAATTCCACAGAACTTTGGTGTGTGTGTGTGTGTGTTTGCGCTCGTGTGCAGGCACGTGCGTGTGTAGGAAGTGACTGAGAGTATAGTTTTGTTGACCAGATGTACTGCTTTAAGTGTGAGTGATTTGATACACTATGAATTATTACAGGGAAAACCAGACTATGGGAATGGCCATAGCAAGATAAGAACAACATCCCAGATGAAGTGAGAGGGAAACAGGTATGAGAGAAACAGAGACTCACAATATTAATCATGAGAATTAAGATAACAAAATTATCACAGTTATGATACAAGATTAACTCAGAACAAGATTCTAGGGCCAAAAGGATACTGTAGCTTCAAACTATTGGCCTAGAGAATTTTGAACTGGGAGGTAGATATGTCCCAGAGTCTTGGGTAAGGCTGAATCTCTATGTAGGGGTAGAGGGTTCCCATTGTTGGGTTCAAGAAAGAAACTCAGGTATTCATCCATTTGTTCTACCCTCCTTTATTGAGCACTGCTTAAGTGCCAGAGATTATTCTAAACTTGAAAATGAGCAGTGATTCAAACAAATTTTCTGACATTCTGAGTTTACTTTCTAGTGAGGTATACTGATAATAAATAAACATATGGTTATAGAATAAATGGTCAGTTATACGTGCAATAAAAAGTAATGGGAAGGGAAGAGAAAATAAGAACAAGTCCAGTTTTGGATAAAGTGGTCAGGTAGAAGCTCCCTGAAGATCTGATTCTTCGAAGAATATCATAAAGTGATAAAAAGGAACAGGTGGATATTAGAAAGAAAAGTAGCCCAGGAAAATGAAAAGACAAATTCAAGATCCTGTGTGGGTTGGAATATGCTGGTTATTTGAGAAACAAAAAGGAGACCAGTACAGCTAAAACAAATAGGTTGAAGACAGTATAAATCAGTTTCCATTCTGTCATAACTTATAATTAATATAAATTTGTGCTTTCTGTTGGTCCGTAAACATTCAAAACCAGCCTCGCCAACATGGTGAAACCCTATCTCTACTAAAAATACAAAAAATCAGCTGGTTGTGGTGGCATGTGCCTGTAAATATTTGTAGAGGGTTTAAGAATTCCCTTTCATGGAAACAGTACCCTACAGCCATGATATGTGGACAGCAGATCCTGATTTTATCTGGTTGCTACGTGTAGATACAACCTATAATGAATTGAAGAGAACAAATTATTAGTCAAGGAGGGATTGATACTAAGTTTTAATCTAGTGTTATGAATCATTTGCCATAATAATGAGGGTTTCCAAGCCTTTAATAAGGAGGAGCTTTCATACAGCATAAGTATCCTATAACATTATTGCTTTTAAACATAGGCGGCTAAGTATTCTGACAAATATTAGTTTATAAATTTTAATCAAGACACTCAGTATGTCTGTTGAAAGCATGATCAATATAGGCCTCAAAATTTTAGATTTTTTTTTGTGCACAGTCTGAATAAAAGTTGCAGCTTATAAAATAATTCATAAAACCATCTACAGCTATTGTAACTTGGTTCAAGATCAATGATTTCTTCAAATAAAGTAGTTACTTAGCAATAAAAATTAAGGCATTGATTTTTCCAATTTGGATGATTTCTATTTCCCCTGAGGGAAATAACAGACCTGAGGTCAACTAGATTTTATCCTCCGTTGTCCACCAGATTAGGAATATAGAAGATAAAGGGAAAGAATGTCTGAGGTTTTTTCAGATTTTAAATTCAGATACAAAAATGACTTTAATACAGCAGGACATCAGGTTATAGCTTTCAAATCACTGATGCATAGAACAAGTCTCTGAGAAACCTCTGTCACCACATTAGGGCACCATTGAGAAACACTAGGATAAATAAAATATTTGCTTTATTAAGGTCTACGTATTAGATCCAAGACTTAACATACAAGAGCCACTGCTCATCACTATGGGGATATAATTTCAGAGAAACATGGACTCTTAGGTTACAAATGGTTGTAATCAATTTCATCAAGACTCTCTTGTGTGCCTCTTATAGAATGAATAAATTTACTGTCTTTGAAAGTCATGGAGTTGTCAGATCTAGTGAATATATTACAACATATATTCACAGCTGCAGCAATACACACATTAAATTATAAAATATTTATTATCAGTTTTGTTATCCAACTTTTGTCCACTCAGAAAAACATCTCAGAGGGTTTGAAAATATGCACCTAATTAGTCAGGGTAAACAGGTTCTGTTTGTTAAAGAAGTAGGGAGAAATATAAGTAAAATTTTTGAAGTTATGATTTTTCTTCTTCCCACTCAAAGAATATGATTTTTTTCTGGGTGAATATTCAATGTGTTTCGGATTAAAATGGAGACAACTGAAGTGTCAATCATTAGATAACAGATTTTTAAATTGTGGTGTGCATACACAGTGGAAGATTATTCAGCCTTTAAAAAGCAGAAAATTCTGTCATTTGCAGCAATATGGATGGACCTAGAATACATTATATTGAGTGATTTAAGCCAGGCACAGAGACAAATACTATATAATCTCACTTATATCTGGAATCATAAAAAGTTAAACTCATAAAAGTAGACAGTAGAGTGGTGATTACCAGAAGCTATGAAGGAGAAAGGGTGGACAGATAAAGGGGAAATGTTGGTCAAAGGGTACAAAGTTTCAGTCAGAAGGAGGAATTGGTTCTGGTGATCTGCTAAACAGCATGGTGACTATAGTCAGTTATCATGTATTGTATATTCCAAAATAGCTAAAAAATGAATTTCAAATGTTCTCATCATGAGGAAACAATGAATACTGAAGTGCTAGATATGTTAATTAGCCTGACTTGATCATTCCATACGCCACATTTTGAAACATCACATTATATCCCATAAATACACACAATTATTATTGGTCCATTAAAAGTAAAACAAAACATGCACAAAAAAAATCGCTAGGAGTTGTGTACAAGAGTTAGAAAATCATTTTAATTAAAGATAAGAGTATGAGAAAAATGAATTAAACTCTGAACACCACAGTTTCTGAGCCTTAGGCTTTACCTAATAATATTATGAATTGTGAGAGAGTCAAAGAAGTGAGTCCTATGCCCATGAATATTGACATTATTTTAATTATATTTCCTTTAGCTACAATGGAACAAAAAACTTACAGAATAAACAGTAAACAGGTTAATACTGTAGTTAAGGTGTCAGAGCAAGTCCCTTCATTTTCTCTGATATTTGTCCTTAGGTTAATAATTTTATGTAATTTATATAATATTAAATTCATTAATTGCGTATGTCAGTCCTTCTAGTTTCTTTGAGAAGAAAGTGCTTAGAAATAAGCCTTTGCATTGCATATTTCAAAAAAGCTGGGCTCAAAAAATTCCTAAACTAAAAAAAAAATTGTATTTCATTGTAGAAGACAATGATACTTCCATTCTTAGGGGCCTTACATTGGACAAACATAGCATGCAAAAATAATACACTATCTGTCAATAACTCTGAACACAAATTGAAACATTTACCAGAAAAAAATCTGGCATTATAAGACCTTAAAATGTTGTAAAACTTCACTGACTGTATTTTCATTTACTGGTTAAATAAGCATTTAGTGAGCTTTATGTGTAAATGGTCAGCATTCCTAAAAAGTAAACCCAAATGCATGGCCTAGAATCTTCCGTGATAGAAATATTGCCAGAAGCAGGAATCTAAAGAAAAAAACGCTATAACCTGGATATGTAAAAAACAGCTGGACCCTTTTAACTATAAGTGCCAAGAATCTACTGCTGTTATGAAGGTTATTACTTACACAGCAAAAATTTCCTCTTGGAATAGTGTGTAAAGGGAAAAATAAATCTTCCTTCATTTTGGTTTTCTAAAATGACAAAATTGTTTGCATCAATTTAAGCATTGATATGTTTTTCAAGAAATATTGTTTATATTTCAGTGGATAGAAACGAACTGATAGAAGGATGGTTTTGCTCGGGATGATCTGTGGTGCCAACAGCCATCTCTTTTATGAGTATCTCTTTATCACCCAGTGCTATCTTGATTGCAGATTCAAAATTTTAGATTAAAAATTTCAACAATAAATATATCAAGCTATGATGAAACTGAAAACTAATTTTAGTTAGTAAAATGACATAGATTTGTAGAGAATTCATTATGCATCTTCTCTCACCATAGCTTAACTGGCTTGAAAATTACTTGTATTTAATACTTAAATTTCTATAGCATTTTATGTGCTACATCATGAAGTACAGCACTCCTTTATGTATAGTTATGAGAAAACTTGAAATTCACAGTCCTCTTAATAAAACTGCCCAAGAAACTGGTGTGATGTCTGTAGTAGGCTCACATCTATGTGTATACTAGAGTCCACGATGGTAAGAAACCACATCATTAAGAGGAGAGAAATACATATTTGTACTGTATTCTGTCAGAGGCCCACAAAACTTGCTGGTCTTAATCTGATCCTTTTAAAAATTCAGACAATATTACAATTAAACTTACGTTAATTTAAAGAAAACATTTAACTCTAGGATCGATGACCTTTTCAATAAATAGAAAAGTAGCTTTGTTTTATTTTAAAAACAAAACAGCCTAATATGGTAGCAGATGTTACAGCAGAAGTGCTGTTCTGGAACATAGCTGTGGATTATCCCAGTAGGAGAATGAAATCAGTCCAGGAACAGATCAGGGGACGCAGGTTTGGTTAACGATGACATTCAGAACACTGGTTGAGGCAGACAACTGCTGTAAGTGGCGAGTGAAAACACGAATGTAAAATCACAGACACCTGCAAGAAGCAGGTCAGGCAGGATTCGCTGATTAAGAGTCCTGGTTAATTCAGCACTTCGGACAGTTCCCAAAGAACTGTCTTCCTTCCAGGTACTTAGAGTACTTAACTTACAGAGTGCCATACTTACTATTCATTCCACTTCTTGGCACCTCACTTTTACCTGTAGGTGACCTAACTCCAAGGGAATTATGTGCATTCATCTAAAAAGTTCTGTGGTCTGTGTTTCATAGGAAGCCAACACCTTCAGTCCTAACATGAAGGTTCATGGTTTTTATGTTACTTGAGGTTTTGTCAGACTCATCAGTAGGCCTTATTAATCAATAATGGATTATTAATAATTTATTAACAATAAAATTCATCAACTAAATTTTAATCCTGATTCAATACAAAAATGGTGAGGATGAAATCATCCAAGTCATAGAAAATAGTCCCTTAACGAACACCAATGGTTACTATCATGGCCAAGTCCCCTGGGCACGTCACATGCAAGGCCATTCATCAGGTGTTCTATATCAAAGTCAGACGAAGCATTAGAAATGGGGATGGCAGCAGAAGAAAAGCTTTAAGAATCAACTAAAACCTTGCCTACAGCCATGTGGCAAAGCTATAGATGGTAACTAAAGCACATTAAGCCCTTCCCTTCAGGCTCCAGGAAGTAACAGAATTGCTCCTTTGGAGCAAGGACTTTAAGTCAATTTCTTAAAAGGCTTAAAAGGCAGGACTACAAATCAGGACAATCTCTGATTTCTAACCAAAGGACAAACTATGCTTTAGTCACATCTATCCACCAGGATTAAAAGGAGAATAATTAGCAATGAAACAAAAATGCACACATATAAAAATACTTTAAAATATACTTTTTCCTCCTAACTACTTTTTAGGTGACTGTTTCCTGTTCTAAAACCCAGTGGTGAGGAGGAAGTATGGAAACACCAAAAACTGGTTTTCTCTATGATGAGCAGCTTGAGCTAGACATTTTATAAAGGACTCTCTTGATTTTTGTGAATTGAAAAAAAAAATGAAGTAGTTCCTAATATCCCTGAAAATAACCGCACCAATTTTGGAAGCATTTCAGATGAGCACGAAGAAACAGGGGTTATGGCCCTATCTCCAGTTACAACAGCAGTCTTGCTGCTTTGGTTTGTGGGTTAGATTCTGGGAGCCCTTTTCAGTTTTATGGACCCCACATAGTTAACAGAAAGTCTGTAACCATAAGGCTGAGAGTAACTCAATTCCTTCCTACTTTCCTTGGTGTATTCACAGAATATCAGAGATGAATTTTCTGTTCTGACCAAGAGTTCTAAACAATGCTTTGAAGGCATGAGACTGGGAAGGAGGAAACACAGCAGTGACCTAAACACTGAAGAAGGGAGAATGTGTAATTTAAACAAATAAGGCTTTTTATTAAAGAAACTATTAATTGCCAGGTTTTTCAACATAAAAGGTCTCAAGTCTTTGTCTAGTTGAGTAGCACATAATTCGGTATATTCTAAAAGCACCAACAGTGCAAAAGACATTCCTTAGCTTTTCCTGACAAAACAAAAACAAAACCCCCCAAAACCACATTAAGTGGTAGCCCTAGGTCTAAGCTTATGGCCAACACTGAAGAAGTGCAGCAATTTGTATTAGAAGGTGAATTTTGTTGGTTCTTCATCTGTAGTTACAGGAAAACCTGAAGCTCCTGAGGTTTGAGTTGTTCCCTAGGTGTTTATTCAGGTCATTATGTGACCTGAGAAAGGAGATTCTTATTTATCTGTGCATACAATGTGTATTTGTAAGCAATGGTATTGATATAATTGGCAAAGTATTACATGAGAGTCAGCCTTACTCTCCAATAATCAGTTCTATGTACACTAGGCCAATTAAGTTGGCACCAAACCCAGCAAACGAAATTATCATTACTGAAAAGGTGTCTGAAGAAGATTCAAGGTAACCCATTCTGTCTCACAAAACTTAGTTATGTTCATACAGTTTCAGGATGTTACTTTCAAAAGTGAATTGGAACCTCAAGTTTAAGCTATGTTTTAAAATATAGATATTAAATGACATGACATCTAGTGGATCATGAGAACAATGGAAATTTACCATTAACATTTGACTTAATTTTTCAGCTTATATAAAATCAGTTTACACAGTCTTTATTTTTATAAACAAAAAGTCATATTGTTAATCATGCCACTCTTTTAATGATCCTATCTGTTAAGGCACTGCTTCATTCTTACATAAATTATATTTAAATAAGGTTATAAAGTATGATATATTATTAAATCGCGTGCAAACTAACAAATGTTACTAAATAATGTCACAAAGCCCATAGGAAAATATTCTGTAAAATGTATTATTTAATCTAACACCTTTGATAAAATTATTTTCTATTATTTACACAGTTAATTTTCATATATAGTTTAAGGCAGCTTTAGATTATCAACACAACTTCTTATTTATTTTTTTTTGTTTTGAGATGGAGTCTTGCTCTGTCACCCAGGCTGGAGTGCAATGGCACAATCTTGGCTCACTGCAACCTCAATCTCCCAGCTTCAAGCAATTCTCCTGCCTCAGCCTCGTGAGTAGCTGGGATTACAGGCATGTGCCTCCACACCCAGCTAATTTTTATTTTTAGTAGAAACAGGGTTCCACCATGTTGGCCAGGCTTGTCTCAAACTCCTGACCTCAGGTGATCTGCCTGCCTTAGTCTCCCAAAGTGCTAAGTTACAGGTGTGAGCCACCATGCCCAGCAACACAACTTCTTTATTTAAAATGTTTTAAATCAATCTCTACTATCTTTTACTTTTGACAATATGAAGAAGATACAGCAACAATGCATAAAACCATTTCCTTTTCTTGGGTATTTTTGCCTATTTCCTGTAAATGTGGCAAGAAGCAGTTAAATGTCTCAGCCACAATTTAGGCAAATGTCTCTGCCTAGATTGCCTTAGAAATGGGGCCGGGCGTGGTGGCTCATGCCTGTAATCACAGCACTTTGGGAAGCTGAGGCGGGCAGATCATGAGGTCAAAAGATCAGCACTATCCTGGCCAACATGGTAAAACCTCATCTCTACTAAAAATACAAAAATTAGCTGGATGTGGTGGTGCACGCCTGTGGTCCCAGCTACTTGGGAGGCTGAAGCAGGGGAATCGCTTGAACCTGGGCAGTGGAGGTTGCAAAGAGCTGAGATTGCACCACTGCACTTCAACCTAGTGACAGAGTGAGACTCTTTCTCAAAAAAGAAAAAAAAAAGGTAAGTAACGGAAGAGATTTTAATATTTTTAACAACTTCAAACAATTTCAAACTACTGAGTTCTTGACTAACTACAGTCCACTAAACTATGTAACTAAGAACAGTCATGCACTGTCTAATGACATTTTGGTCACTGACAGACCACATATATCTCAGTGTTCCCATAAAACTATGATGGAACTGAAAAATTCTTATTGCCCAGTGACACTGCAGCCCTTGTAACATCATAGTGCAATGCATTACTCATGTGTTTGTGGAGATGTTAGTATAGCCAAATCTACCATTCTATCAGTTGTATAAAAGTACAGCAAACTCACCAGCATCTGTTGTTTTTTGACATTTTAATAGCCATTCTGATGTTTGAGACGGTATCTCAATTGTGCTTTTGACTTGCATTTCTTTAATGATCAGTGATGCTGAGATTTTTCATATGTTTGTTGGCCACGTGTATGTCTTCTTAAAAGAAGTGTCTGTTCATGTCATTTGCTCACTTTTTAATGGGGTTATTTTTTCTTGTAAATTTGTTTAAATTCCTTGTAGACTCTGGATATTAGATCTTTGTCAGATGGATAGATTGCAAACATTTTCTCCCATTCTGTGGGTTGTCTGTTCACTCTGATGATAGCTGCTTTTGCTGTGCAGAAGTTATTTACTTTAATTAGATCCCATTTGTCAATTTTTGCTTTTGTTGCAATTGCTTTTGGTGTTTTGATCATGAAATCTTTACCCATGCCTATATTCTGGATGGTTAATGAAAGACTGGATAAAGAAAATGTGGTACATATATACCACGGAATACTATGCAGCCGTAAAAAGAAACGAGATAATATCCTTTCCAGGGAAATGGATGGAATTGGAAACCATTGTTCTCAGCAAACTAATGCAAGAACAGAAAACCAAACAATGCATGCTCTCACTTATAAGTGGGAGTTGATTGATGAGAACACATGGACACAAGGACACATGGGGGGAAACAACACATACTGGGGGCCTTTGGGGAGGCACTGAGAAGAGGGAGAGCATCAGAAAGAATAGCTAATGGATGCTGTGCTTCATACCTATGTGATGGGATGATATGTGCAGCAAACCACTAAGGCACATATTTACCTATGTAACTTAAAAGTTGAAGAAGAAAAAAAAGTATAGTGCATGCAGTTATGCACAGCAATAATACTTGATAATGATAATAAATGACTATATTACTGGCTTTGTTATATTTTACTTTTTATTATTATTTGAAAGTGTATTCCTTCTGCTTATTAAAAAAACTTTAACTGTTAAACAGCCTAGGACAGGTCCTTAGGAGGTATTCCAGAAGAAGGCTTTGTTATCATAGGAGATGACAGCTCCATGCCTGTTATCGCCCTTGAAGACATACTAGTGGGCCAAGATGTAAGACAGAAGACAGTGATATTGATCCTGACCCTGTGTAGGCATAGCCTTATGTGTGTGCTTGCATCTTAGTTTTTAACAAAAAAGTTTAAAAAGTTAAGACAATTTTAAATAGAATAAAGCTCATAGAAAAAGGGTACAAAGAAAGAAAAATATTTTTGTACAGCTATACAATGTGTTTGTGTTTGAAACCCAGTATTACTACAAGAAAGTCAATAAGTTAAAAAAATAAAAGCTTATAAAGTAAAAAGTTACAGTAAGCTAAGGTTAATTTATTATTGAAGAAAAAATATTTTAAAATACATTTAATGTAGCCTTGGTGTACAATGCTTATAAAGTTTACAGAAGTGAGTAGTAATTTCCTAGACCTTCACATTCACTCATCACTTACTCACTTCTGGACTCACCCAGAGCGACTTATAGTCCTGCAAGCTCCATTCATTGTAAGTACCTTATATAGCTATACCGTTTCAATCTTTTATACCATATTTTTAACTTAACCTTTTCTATGAGTAGGTATGTTTAGACAAACAAATGCTTACCATTGAGTTACAATTACCTGCAGTATTCAGTATGGTAACATGCCATACAGGTTTGTAGACTGGAGACAACAGATTACAGTACGTAGCCTAGGATGTGGCAGCCTGTACCATCTAGGTTTGTGTCTAACAAACACTCTATGCTAGTCACTCAATGATGAAATAGCCTAACCATGCATTTCTCAGAAGTATCCCTTTCATTAAGAGACACATCACTGTCAACCGAGGAGGAAGTAGAAGACCAAACTGTTAACATGGAAAACCCAGCTTATTTGATGATGTTTGGTGAATTTCACATGTATGATAGGCTAAGCAGCAAACTATATATTATGAATTTTGTTTCTAATATCACTCACTATTAATTGCAGTTCAATAAAACCAAATTAATCTTTGGACTGAATAGTATGTGTACATACTTCATAACTGTGAAGTAGGAATGAAATATTTTCTACTTTTTGTTATGTTAAAATTTCATTATATTATATATGAAGATATATAGTTTCATTAGATATAAGCTAGATGCATATACATGTTATCCAAATTGGTTAGTGCAATCATCTCAACATATTTATTTGTATTTGTAATGCCATCATTCTACTTGTACCAAAGAGACTACTAAGTTCAGTGACATTTACTGTTACTTAATTTTTATAACAGATAAATAATGAAGCCTAGTTTGAAATGGGATTTCGGCTCATGTATCAGTGCTCCTTTAACTGAGGCATGTTTTCTGCATTCAAGGTTTTGGTTTAATTTGATGTTCATTTTTGATTTGAGTACACAAGGAGACTTTTATTGCTCTAGAGCTTTGGAGTTCATTCACAGATCATATTTTTTCTACCCCATCATTTTGCATAGGAGGAAAGTGAAGGCCAATGAGGTAGAGTAATCTGAGAAAGCCACACAGAGATAATGACAGGACAAGAATTTTAGTCCCACCATCTTTCAGATACCATCTTGAGATAAAGACATTTTATCTGGAAGATCACAGCTTAACCTCAATAGACAATCACAAGGATACTTCAATGGATATATATATATATATATATATTTTTTTTTTTTTTTAAATATGAAATATTTAAAAATACATATATATTTTTCTCTACGCATATAAAAGTACACTTAATTGAGATGTATTTTAATTTTTTTAGGATACATTTCTAAACTCATCTTAGTAAAGCTCTCAAACCCAAAACAGCCCATTGGCAACCTGGTGTCCCAATACATTTTAATCGAATGAGAACAATGTGATGTCAACAAGAAAGAGATTTCACAGGAACGTTGTGCTTACCTTCATAAGTCCCACTTTCTAGGAGAGCACCACTTTTCTCCAATTCCATAAAATCTTCAACAGTGATGAAAATATAATCCACTCCAGGGACCTCACCCTCCTTATGTGGCCTTGTGGTGCCTGAATAAAGAAAAGTAAAAACAAAAGAAAGATGCTGAGTGATTTGTGGTTGAACTTTAAAAATACCATCATATTTCTGAATATTCAGTGCCACTTGTTTGTACATCTGGAAGTTGGCACTTTGCATTTGTCCTTCTGTTTGTTTGGCAACAGAAAACAGCAGGGGGTATAGATTAAAGTAAATGTACAAGGACTTTTCTTCATCAAGCTTATAAAGAGTTCATTGCCATGGAATATGGCTGCATATATTTTTCAGTAAAAACTGAAGAACACTGTGCCCTTTTTGAAGAGGTGGTTTGAATATTGGGCCAGCAGTCTGCTAGTTCAGGAATTTATGTATTTCACTCTGTGAATGAACCTCTATTGTCCTGCAAACTGCTGTGCTGTGACATATAATACAATGGAAACTAGTGATCTTAGAAAAATGTCCATTTATCTTTTTATTTTAATAATCTGCTTTCTCTTGGGGGAAACCGTTTGTTGGTTTTCGTTTGTTAAATTTTGCATCCAAAGCCATTTTTATTTGATTTAAAGGATCACAAAACCTTTACGATTACTTAAAATTATATAATAATTGGAATTGTATAATAATTAAACTGCACTAGTAATTGTGATACTGGGAATACAGTATCTAATTTGACAAGAAGAAACTTTCTCTTACTCCATCACACAGGCTCTCCCTTATGCGACCTTCCTTCTTTCCTTACTGCCTCTAATTCTGACTGAATTGGGAAGTGACTCCCTACCAGGGGTTACTGCATGGGACCACTGTTCCCGACCCCTCCATCATCTGTAGAGGGAATGGAGCTATGAGGGCCAAGGTGACAGGATTATCAGCTGCTCAGATGGTGGCTCAGTACAGCTCTCCTGGAGAATACACACTTCCAGGCATGCTGTCCAGTTTGTGAGGCAAGAGCAGAAGCAGAGGCATATTCAAGGCTGCAGGTTTGTTTCCAGGTAATACTTCCTTCCCTGAACATGCCCCAGGCTTCTTCCTTTTTCTATGCCACCTACATAAGGCATTTTGCATGGCCAAACTGGAATTTACATAATGCATACATGCAAATAAGTATGCAGAAATATACAGAGGCCAAATATATAAGCAAAGTAGTACACTGGCTGACTTCATATATAAAGACTCCCCCATATTGTCTATATGCTAAAAAAGCATTTTAAATCCTTAAACTTTACTTTTATTCTTTGCATTTGAAATCTTTATCAACTAGCTCATGAAAATAGCCAGTCAGTTCTCCTTTTGGTCTATTAAAATCAAATCTGGACTGCAACTGAGAAGCAGAAGCTAATGTCAGAATGTATAATATGCCAGAGAAATCTGATTTTGGGTAAAAATGAATAATTCCTATTGTAAACATTTTTTAAGACTTGAAGTTATTATTTCCTAAAATCAAGTTTTATAACTTCTCTTTGGGGTTTGCAAAACAATTTTTTTCCATAATCATGTTTAATGACTTTCCCTGAATTGGTTATTTTGTTTAACTGAGCCACATTTTGCCATATTTCCTACTGCTTTTATGCTATAAAATACAAACCATCTACACTGAGTATGCATAATATTGTCAAATTAATGTTTCTATGAGAACCTTAACTTTCAATATCTTTGCTTTTATGTGCTTAACTCTTGTGAATTAAAAGTGCATTAACATGGGTTTTGGCAATCAATTTATATTTCTGTTTATTTAGAACACAATTTAATCATTAAGAAAAAATCACATAACAAAGACTCAATTTTTCTTACTAATTTATCTGCAGATTTCAGAAGCTACACACTTTACTTTACTGCTTGCAGTATGATAATGCATTCCTAGCACCATGTGAGGACCAGGACCTCATGACTGAGGGCAATTTCCAGGGCTGCTGACTTGTTTGGAGTAACACGGCTATACCAAATTTTAGTGAACATTTGGAGTTGTGCCCTTCTTGGGAGGCCCATCAGTACTGTCAGCTCACTAAATTGCTTTCCATCTCCATCTTGCACTTCAGACCTCTGTGACCGAGTTCTTCTTTCTGTGATCGGTGACATCAGTCAGTGTCACCTATTACTATTGACCCAACTGATGCTGGCTGCCTCCCTGGACTGAAAGTTGGCCTACCTCATCATGGCTTGAAGTTCTGCTCTACAATCTCAAATGCTGCAACCTTCATCTTTGACATCAGCCTCTGATACTTTTTTCCTATTTTGTTCTTCTAATTATGACCTCTAGTCCCTGATCTCTTGCAGTTTCCCTGATGTTCCCCAAACCTAGCTTTACTTGCCTCCCTAACTATCAAAGGACTAGGGAAAAAAACTGAATCGCTTCCTTTCTTTAGTTCACCTTCATCATTTCCTGACTAATAATTAATCCCCATGTTCACTATTGCTTATTTCTGGTATTGAGAGCAGTTGCTACAGAAAAACATAAACTTTCTCTGACAAGGTACTCCACAAATTCAGGTCACTTAATTTGAGTTTGATCCTCTTGATGCTTGGTAATTCTTTTATGTGAGTCTTCTTGTCTCTTTCATATATTCCCATCATTTTCTAATGTTCAACTGCTTGGACATTTTGTAGAAGACATGAGCTCATTCTTTCTAGGTAAAGGGTACTGTGAAACCACATACCCTAAAATTTCCTAATTTTCATTTTCCTTAACTGCATTATCTTCATATTTTTCCTTCAAAATTAAGCCTGTTTTGAAATTATCATCCATCTTGCTAAGACAAATTTCTTTTCCATTGCTTTCTTTTAGGATTTAGTTTTTAATTTGTCAAAGTTGCATATACAGCTATTTTAAGTTTTCAAGTATTTCTATAAGGCTTGTTATTTTTAAAAAGCAGACCTTCATCATCACCACCTGCCCCCCACTACCCCTTTCTGTTTATCCAGAGGCAAACACACTGCTTTTAGCTGACTCATTTGTTCAGCCTTTGTATCTCTAAACAAGATGGCTCTTGACTTTTTACTTTGATAATTATTTCTTGATTTTCAAGTAAATAAAATGACAATTTAACTCTTTTTTTGTCACAATTCTAACTCCCTTGCACATACCACTTCTTCCTGCTTTCTTCCATTCTTCTAATGGAACGTCTTGTGTTTAGATTAGTGTTAAGTATTTACATTAATAATTCTATGTAAATTTATTCCAAACTGAAACCTGTAGTCTACACACTTTTTCATGTATAACTTTTTGATTTCTCTAGATATTAGAGGTCTTCACTTCCATTTTTCATTCATTAATCATTAATTAATAAACTCTCTCCTTGAGAGATAAACCTCCTCTCAAAATTCACAAATATGTTTCTATTTTATCAAATTATCCTATTGAAGAAATCCTTCCTGAAGTCTTCTGACATGCTCCAATCTGGACTGTCAGCTGCCATCTAGAGATCACCCCTTGCCATCATCCTGGGGAGCCACTTTGCCTCTGTCTTGTGCAGTCCCTCCTCCTGCCGAGACCCCATGTCTATTTTTGTGGTCTACACCCTCATGGCGGCAGAGCACATCTGTCGGAAACTTCCTGTCAAAGGTTGCACAGAAGCTACATTGTTTGAGATTTTGCATGTCTGGAAATGTCTTTATTCCACCCTCACTAGTGGCAACTCTGACAGCATTTCAGGAAAAAATCATCATGAAAATGTATTTCTTCATCTTGCTCCTCCATTCACGTCACCACCATTCTTCCAGTCAAGCCAGTTTGAAACTTTCCCCTCAGAGTCACCTACCTTTGACTCCTCCCTCACTCCTTCATTCTATCTCCAAATATTTGGCAAATTCCAAGTCCTGTATCTCCATATCATCCTTCCCATGCTGCACTGATCCCAGCACCACCCTCCTGGTCCAGGCAGTGACTCTGTCACTGGTGCGCCTGCCTTCCTCTCCCAGTTTATCACTGCACTTCCTGATGAGCCCTGGTGAAGCACAAAGCAGATCACATTTCCTCTCTAAAAGCTTATCTACCCAATACATGGTCAAGAGAGTGGGCTGAAAAAGGGAGGGAGAGAAAAATACTGAAAGTCAAGAAGAATCAGAGAAAGCCAAGATTCTACTAGTAACAATAAAACACAACTCTCATGGTATGCCAGCTTGTAGAGTTTCTCCAGATGGGCTTGCCTTGATGGAACATGTGAGAATAATTTTCTGCGTTTCAGTATCTTCCTTTCTGGCTTGTCATGCATCATTCTGCTTTCTCTTTAACCTAAAATATCCACCATTAGAATTATTCTTTGGCTTAGATGAAGGAGAAACTACCTTTAAAATGTATAATATTTTGAAAGTAAGTTGCCTGTGCTTTTTGGGACTCAGCCACTTGTTACCAGTATTACCTTGAGCAAGGTTCTTCACCCTCTGTAAGCTCTAGTTTTCTTATCTGTAAAATGGGAACACTAATAGTAGCATCTTCATAGGGCTAATGCGAAGAACAAAGGGTCAATTCATATAACATACTTAAGACAACGTCTGGCACATTTGAAACACTCAACAAGGATTATATGTTAAGTACTACTGCCTGGAAGAGCAGAAATGACATCATAGATTGCTTTAATTAAGTCTTGCCATAAATATTAATTGAGCACTTAGTATGGGCCAAGCACTATTCTAGATGCTTGAGATATATCTCTGAGTAGCACAGACTAAGATTCCTGCCTTGACGGAACTAATATTTTAAGAGATACAGAAAATAAATAAAAAAAATAAAAAGTAAGTTATATAGTATGCTATGTAGGGTTAAATCTTATTAATTGACTGTAAATCAGGTTGTTAGAACCTATGCACAATTTAGTGGGTCAAATACTGAGATTTTTAACTGTTAGCTTAGACAGTATGGAGAAAAGGGTGGAAGAGAAGAGACTGTGGGAAAGAACCTGAAGGGGAGCAGAGATCCATAATACCTGTAGGCTGTACGCTACCCAGGTGAGAGTTAGCTAGGTGGGAGACTGCTGGCAGTCAGCAGGGGATCCACAAAGAGCCTGGTGATATTTTAGAAAGAATCACTATATCCTTAAAGAGAAATTTCACTTATTTCACATATTGCTTGGATTAGCTTAGGTCATTTGGCTCAACAACTTGGTGTCCGATACAGGTATTTTTGAACTTTCAAAATCACTTTAAAAAGGGTTGATAAACATGACAGTACATGGTGGGCTCTAATGACTGGTGTATGTGCACACACACAGACACTTACATGTCAAGCCTCATTTTTAAAAGAAGAAAGTGATGAGGTCGCAAAAAAGCGAACACTTATACACTGTTGGTAGGAGTGTAAATTAGTTCAGCCATTGTGGAAAGCAGTGTGTAGATTTCTCAAAGAGCTAAAAACAGAACTACCATTCAACCCAGCAATCCCATTACCGAGTATATACCCAGAGGAATATAAATCATTCTACTATAAAGAAATGTGCACACAAATGTTCACTGCAGTACTATTCACAATAACCAAGACATAGAATCAACTTAAATGTCCTTCAGTGACAGATTGGATAAAGAAAATGTGATACATATACACCATGGAATACGATGGGACTGTAGGATGAACGAGAGCATGTATTTTTTGGGAACATGGATGGAGCTGGAGGCTACTACCCTTAGCAAACTAATGTAGGAACAGAAAACCAAATACTGCATGCTCTCACTTATATGTGGGAGCTAAGTGATGAGAACTTAGGAACACAAAGTAGGAAACAACAGATGCTGGGGTCTAATTGAGGGTGGAAGGTGGGAGGAGGGAGAGGAGCAAAAAAGGTAACTATTAGGTACTGGGGTTGATACCTGGATGAGGAAATAATCTGGACAATAAACCCTCATGACATGAGTTTACCTGTGTCACAAACCTTCACATGTATCCCCAGAACCTAAAATAATTTTTTTTTAAGTGAAAGAATGGTGTGATAAAAAGGTTCTTACATTAAAAATTGAGGACATCTGCATGCATTTTTGTTTTAATGTTTTACCTATGTGATCCTAGATAAAAATTTTCTTATGCACTGAGGTAAATAATAGATACAAAAAGGGCATTATAAAAAGTAAAAGCATAAACACCATGCCAACAATATCAGTATTCTTTTTAACATTAATAGTGCTACTAAGAATACTACAATTTCACAAATATCATTGGTGGTGTCTTACTTTTGGAATACATTATAATCAAAGCTTTAAATCACTCAACTTCATTCAGGCTAACACTTATTAAAAAGGAGAATAAATTTATGCCTAAAGATACAAATTGCCTTTTTTACTGATTGGGTATGAAAAAAACATGAGTCAAGATATAAATCCATTTTGTCTGATTACATACTAAGATGTAGTACACAATGGCTTGGCCACTACTTAACAAGGGTCTTTTGTCTTTTGTAGACAGACAGTAAAATAGGTAATGCCTATGGCCTAGGCTGATAGAAGTTTTTTGCCATTTGCCGAGTCATCTGAAAAGTGTGAAAGTGCTCATAAAACCTGATTAGTGTGTCGTTTAATTTTACCTGCAGGCATAGCACGTACAACAAGAGTCAGAAAGCAGGATTTTAGATCTATGTGTCTGGGAAGAAGGGATGTTAAGTCAATTGGCAAAGCAGTGGGTGAAGAAGGAAAAAGCAATTGGAGATCTATGAACACCTCTCTGGAAAGTAACATGATTCTAAAAACAAGGAAAATATATGTGATATGAAATGAAGTGTGGTCCAATGCTAATTTGTAGCTAAAGGTATATCTAGACTGGAGAAACAATTAAGTTAAATTTCTTGAAGTGCTTACTCATTTTTATGCTGAAATAATTACAGTTGCTTTTGCAACTTAAAAGATGATGACTAGTTGACAGCAAAGCAAGACTCAACAGTGGCCAGTAATTAACCAGCACCAGGAATAGGGTGGAAGATGTGGAGAATAAAAGAGGGGTTATAGATGATTCATCATAGAGCTGAAGCTCACTTTCTTTGATTGCTCTTCTGTTTTGGTTGGGACTTATCTAACAGGTGTATAGGAAACTCCAAAATAAGTTTTATTATCCAAATCATGATTTATATATTTTATTATTATTTATTCCAGACGACTCCTCCAAAGGTAAAATAAATAGAACTGAAAGAAGCATTTTCACTAAGTTGAGGCTTTGTTTCATCTTGTATTGCTTAATTTTTTAAAAAACAAAATAGTTTATTTATGAATTGCTAATTTAAGTACTGTATGAACCACCTCTTTCAATAGTTAATGAAAAACATACAGTACTTCTGCTCAAAAGATATGTCTAAACAAAATGCATTATCTCCCAAATGGGTAGCTTACTGATACACAGTGAAATCACAGGAAGATGACTTGTCATTTTGTTACCATAGTAACTGGGGGTGCCAATGGAATTTTTTTTTTAATTAATCTACTTTTTAAATGAAGGAACATTGCTCTTTTTGTCTTAGCAAGAAAAGGGCATGACATTTGTGGTAAATATAATTCTAAAGTGTATTTCTCCTCAGCTTTCTGCTATTTGCTAGTTTTAGTAAAACACATGGCAGACAGTATTATTACTTAGATGATGGTTCACTGCAGTCATCTATGGCGATCTATTCTGATATACTAAAAATTCCATAGTGCTTGTTGCATGGCAGGTACTCAATACACATTCACTAAAGAAACAGACTTGGAATTAATCATTAAGTCAATGTATTCTAAGCAGATGGGTCACTGTGTGAGAATGTGAGAAACTAAATCCTGTTCTTATTCATACATTCCCCGTTTCTTCCTGGTGTTTTCAACTGCAAGCTGGAAAAAAATAAATCTTGACAGCTAGGGTGATTTCCTCCGTATTCAACCTTTGATTAACTAACTCAGATTCTTGAAGACACTGAAGTTTGTCAGTTACTCATAAGCAAGTATGAACATAATCACCAGATTTGTGTGTGCTACCAATAAATACATACATCAGACAGATTCCTTTGGCCAATGCCTGTAATCCATTTTTACACAACCAGTCTAGGCCTTGGGTTTTATTATACTCATTTTCAATCATGTAAAATCCCAAAGTATGGTTTTATACAAACATAGAGCTAAAGTAAGCAAAGCAAATAATATAGTTTGGATCATTGAATTGCATGTGATAGACAGATTATAAAGTAAAGTGAGCCCTTTAGATTTCCTGTTAAGTGATAGGGTAAATTGACTTAAGGTAAAAAAATTAAAAGCTACAATTCGATGAAATAAATCACTTAAGTATAAAAATTATTAACAGCCTCGATAAAACACTATGCATGTTTTATAAAATACTGAAGATTTGACAAATTCATTTGTAAAATGTAAGTAGTTACTTTGACTCATTTTCTTAACAGTGTGTTGCTCTAAACCTCAGTACTTATTTCAAATCTCTCTCTTCCCCTAAGATAGCATGTTGTCAATTTTTGTTTAATGCAGCACTGGCATATACTAACAATGTTAGGTATCTTCCAAAACCAGACATTTTTGAAGAAGAAGAAGACACCTCTCCTTGAATATCTCGGATATAAAGGTTCAAAATAGTGTCCCATATGGCATCAATTACTGTTTTAAATTTTAACAGTTTGGATTGAGGCAGCATCAGGCCCAAACTTGGTGTTTCTTAAAACATAGGTGCATCAGAACCCTGTGGAGGACTTGTTAAAGCACAGATTGCTGCTTCTCACTTTGTAGAGTCTCTGAGTCATCCAGCTTGGGTGGGACCTGATTATGTGCATTTCTAACAAGTTTTCAGGTGATGCCTCTGACACTGCACGTCCAGAAACCATAATTGGAGAACTACTGCTCTAATATCACTTACATCTCAGGGAACCCAAAATAAAAATAGTGTTAAATTTCCTCATCAAATAAAACTACAACAACCCATAAAGTATGTGGGTCATGACCATGACACTGGCCCTGGAGGAACCTATAGCTATGTACTGAATACAGAGAAAACAAGCCATTCTTCATTTACTGGTGCATAGATGAACAGAGTCAGGAAGAGTATTTTTCATAGTGGAGTGTTCTTTATAAGTTAAATGAATTTGGGAAGTAATGCACCTATCTTTATTTATGTGTGCTTATAAATACCTTTATTATTTGAAGTAATATAAACTATTTTGCCCCTATCTGTGCAACAGTATGGCTAATATTTGGAAAGACACAGTAGTCTTGAATATAGCTCACCAGCAGTGATACATGATAATATGTTAAGAAAAAATAAGCATTTAATGCAAAAAATCTCTCACATAAAGAAAAACTATGGTGGATGTTAGAAAAAAACAGACAAATGAAAAATGTGTACATCTCCAAAAAGTAAGAAATAATAGCGCTGCGTTATTTTCCTATACCAAGATATCTGGTTTGCTAACTTAAAATTACAGATTGTTTACAACTATACTTATTGAATGAAATCAGGTGAAAAGTAACAGGCACTTTGGAATTAGTACTAATAAAGCTCTGTTAGAACAAATTATTTAGGCTACCATATTGTTTCATCAATTCCATGGTTTTGCTTGCACAGTTAGGTTGCTGGTGTAAACGATAGAGTAAATGAGGGATAGACATGAGGCATATCATTGACAAGTTGAACTCAGCCAGGTGTGGAGCCTCACATCTGTAATCCCAGCACTTCAGGAATCCAAGGTGTTTGAGACCAGCCTGGGCTACATAGGGAGATCCCATCTCTACAAAAAGTTTAAAAATTCTCTGGGTGTAGTGGCACACACCTTAAGTGTCAGCTATTTGGGAAGCTGAGGTAGGAGGATTGATTACTTGAGCCCAGGAGGTCAAGGCTGCAGTGACTCAGGATCATGCTAATGCACTCAGCCTGGGTGACAGGGCAAGACCCTGTCTCAAGAAAAAGAAAAGAAAAGAAAAGAAAAGCTGAACTCATCATCTGAACTCAAAAACCTGTGATACTGAGCAAGAAAGACAATGGTGTGATCACTTCTGAAGTTGATATATATGTAATACATTTAAAATTTTAAGGCTTTTATACTAAATGACCAGATTTAATTATCAACAGTACCAAGATACCTTGACCACAGACATACAAACGCTCTACATTGAAGACAAACTAGGGCAAAGTGAATGATTTCATTTATTCATTCAAGTCATCACTACACTGGTAACAAAAGACTTGTACCCTAAATCTTATCCATTTCTTCACATCAAAGTCTATGTCCTCTACCCACCAGATTGCCAAAGAAACTTCGGCTCCACAAATTACTTTCTTCATAAAATTTCTGTCTACTTCACTTGCGTTCACGGTACAGAATAATTGACTACTTGGATTCAGAGACATGAATAGATAAAATGACTTGCCCCCAAAAAATCAGATTCCTTGATAGGTACAGTCTTGGCTTTTGATCCATTCTCATAATATATAGATAAAACATACCTAACTAACTCGAGGACAGATGAACCCTGTATTCTCACCAATAAAGTAGGGCAGCCAACCATAATTCCAAGATTCTTGACTTGACTATTAATTTCCTGAATTTTTTAAGAGACTGGAAGAAGACAAATGACCCTCTTGTTACCAATTAATTTATTTTTGAAATTTTGATTTTAATTCTTCAATATTTAATTTAGATGTGTTCTATATTTGGCATTCTATAGAATTAATAAAAGGAGGTTTTTGATTCCCTAATTTATTATTTAGCAGATGTTTCAAGATTACATATTGAGATTAAAGAAAAGAAAGATCAGTGACTTTTTTTGGAAACATATATATTTAGTTTGAAGCTTTTATACTCTCCTCATGTAAAATTAATCTGGGCCAGAACTAGACTGCACCGATACCACCAGTCTTCTGAGCAATGCACAGACACCACTCAGTGACCTTCATTGCATGGAAGGTTTAGTGGATCATAACTTTATCATTTTATCACTATTAGAATCTTGCAATGACATTAACTTTTAGTATCACCATATGTCTCTATGGCATCTATATTCTGAAATGCCCAAGGAAGATAATAGAATATAGAGTCTACAGAGTATCAGAAAATCCAGATGAAGGAAAGCGGGCAGTTAACTATCCAGGGATTTCAAAATATTGAAATTCTTTTCAGATCATACTGCATAAATCACATTTCTGAGTGATCAACTATTTTTTTAAATTGAGGTTCTCAAGTACACACATATCAAAATATCATGGAGAGAAGAAACAAAGAAGAGAGGGAGAAGGGAAATATTAATGAGTACCCACTAGGAGCTCTGGATGAGGTGCCTTTATTCCTGCTTAAAATCTTGAGTTAAAGAATGCCTTGTGCATCTGATTTATCTTATGTTCATGATAACTAGCTATTATATTGGTTATTTCATCACACTAAGTCTTATTATACAGTTGATGAAAAACAGAACAAAAATTTACAACTCAGCTTCCCTACTTTAAAAAATTACAGGATTGGGAATATTATAGCAGAAATATATTCAGCTATAGCTAACAGCCCTTAATTCCAAAACCCACATCTGTGAGCATTCATGTGTAGAAAACATCTGTTCATATTTTAGGGAACAGGCAATTCTCCCCATTCAGGCCAGTGTGACTGTGGGCCAGCTACTAAATGTTGAATGGCATGGCCTGGCTCCCACTCAAGAAACTTAGGAAAAAAGAGAAAAGTGACTTGTTCAAATCAAATAATCAGCATTCTGATATAAAAGAAAACACAAGTATCCAGATTTTCAGCCTGTAGATAACTGTACGCTTCTGAAGCAGGGGCGGAGAGGAAACACAGGGGCAGGGGGCAGACAGAATATGATTTCTGCCTTTTTTGAGACTTTAATATTAGACACAAAACCAACAGCCCTATGGCCTAGATCCATGTGGTCTTTTAGGCATGAAGGGCAGCAGGACTCAGTTTCTTTTTTTTTTTTTTTTTTTGAGATGGAGTTTCACTCATGTTACCCAGGCTGGAGTGCTGGACTCAGTTTCTATCCAATTATCATAATCCTCAGAACACTGCAGTGTTAATTACAGGTCACTGTATTTCCTTCCTGATTGAGGAGCAAATTAAAAGTGATACAATCTAAAGGAATGTGTATTGTGAACTGTCAAATAATCATCTGGGACTCCTGCTGGGAAATCTTTTTATAAACATATCAGAATAAAACTATCCTGTAACAAAAAATACTTGGCTCTATAGATTGTCAAATCACTGTTTCTCAGTAATGCAATTATCGTCAGGGATTAAGGGAAGTTTTAGGAATTAAACATATAAAAGAAAACTGTAAAGAAATTTTAAACCAGAACTAATTAATGTATCTCTGACATAACAGATATTGAGTTAATAGTGAGTTATAAAAATAAATATTGAATTCTTCAGATAAAATATTTAAAATTTTAGATGAATCTATACCTCCTTTAGAGAGAATAAGAAAACACACTTACTTGCCAGGATTAATTGAGACATGATACAAAATAAAGAGGTGAATACCAGTAGCATCAGCCCAGCAGCCGATTCAGCATCCTCCCCTAAGGGGAACAAGTGGCTGGAGAGTTCACATCTGGTAGGCTGATGGTACTCTGACTTTCAGACCCAAAGTATTAAGTACTGCTACCTAAAAGAAGGGCTAGAGCATCTGGTATTTGAGAAAACTAGAAAGGCTGAGGCTGGTCAAATTAGGCTACAAGGAAATAGTGAATCCACGTCAGAATAAAAAATGTGCATTATATTGTTTGGCTGTTCCCCATCCAAATTTAATCTTGTAGTTCCATAATCCCTCCTACGTGACATGAGAGGGAAGAGGTGGAGATAATCGAATCATGAGGGCAGTTTTCACCATCCTGTTCTAGTGATGGTGAGTTCTCATGAGACCTGATGGTTTTATAAGAAGCTTCTCCCTTTGCCGGACACTCATTATTCTCCTTGCTGCCACTGTGTGCAGAAAGACATGTTTACTTCCCCTTTGGCCATGACTGTAAGTTTCCTGAGGCCTCCCTAACCCTGCAGACCTGTGAGTCAATTAAACCTTTTTCCATTATGAATTACCCAGTCTCAGGTAGGTCCTTATAGCAGTGTGAGAATGAACCATACTACAGTGCATATGTTTAACCTCCTGGGAAAAGTTAGTTATTTATCTCCCCAGTTAGATCCAAACTATTCCTTTGGGTTAGAGTTCAGCAAATTTCTAAAAGGGCTAGATAGTAAATATTCTAGGCTTTGCTGGCCATACTGTCTCTGTAACAACTACTGTTATTAGAGATGCAAGTGGACACAGAGGAGCACAGCTGTATTCCAATGAAACTTTATTTATGAGGTAGTGGACAGATTTGACCCATAAGCGGTCATTTGCCCACCTCTATATTAGGTTTTCGATGCTTTGTGTCTTCATGCTCTTATCTCCTAGATTTGTACTTGTAAATCAACAAGATACAACTTCAGTGCCAGCATTTGAATGCACTACCTCCAGAGAGAAAAATATGACCACTGCTGTTGGTGTGGTCAGTATGAAGCGTAACATTTCACGTGTCCTTTTCTTTCTGAAAACTTCTTCAAAACAACTAACCAGGTAGCTTTTTATACATGGAAAAAAACGGGAGAAAATATCCACAGAAGGATTATAGATTTCTGTCTCTCAAGAATCAAGAGAGGACTGCTCTTATGCAATCTTTGAAATTATATGAACAAGAAATTGCCAGGAGAAATCTGTGTTTTGTGATGCTGCATCTAGAGCGGAAATACATCTGTTCCTATAAGAAAAGCCGTGCAGGAGCTTCTTTTTCAGTATTGACTGAGGGCATTGCATCTTTTAGTGGTAAATAACAGTAACTTATTGACCTTGCTTTCATTTTTTTAGTATAATTATACTAGCAAAGCTTCTGCAGGCTAAGGAATTCACCAGGTATTTAATATGGGGAAGAAGTATGAAGACTCTAAGTGCTCCTGAATATCACATAACATTTTAACCTGTTGTAGCTGTAATATCCCATGTGTATGCTACATGTTTCATGCAAATCAAGTTACATATCACTTGTTGGATGAAGTGGTATTCACAGTAATATTTTATATTTGATAGAAAATTTGTCATTACCTGACGTAAAGATTAATAGTTATATGATAAATTTGTATATGAATAATATCCAGATACACATAAGCTTTAAGTTTAGGAACATAGGTCAGTAAAATGAGAACAGCATATGAAAATAGAGCAAAGAAAATGAATGGTCTTAGGTTAGGCATTCCAAGATAATTGATTCTCTGTTGTATTAAAGCAAAATACTAAAAATTGTTGCAGCAGGAAAGAGCCCTCTAGCAAAACTATCTGCTAATTTTTAATATATGCAGTAATATAACAATTTTTTGTTATACATAAAACAATTTTTTTCTTTTACAAATTTATCATTTGTCCAAATATATATGAAACATTTCAGAATGAATACCAATCTATTAGAAAAGAGAGAAAGACATGGCTGATGAATATGGCAAAGTAAGGAATTATATGAGAAATTTCTTTCTGTATATAATATTCACATGCACTAATCCTTATTCAGCCCTGACCTTATGTGAAGCATTGTACTCTGCTTTTTGCATGCATTATCTCTTTCATTTTTCTTAACAACTTGATATGATAGGTGAATTTTTACTCTTTTTATAGATTGAGTAACTTGCCCAAGTGGCAGCACTAGGATTCAACCCTGGGCAGTCTGGCAGTACAGGCCAGGCTTCTAAGCAATGGTGCACTCCACCATCTTCCACAAAATGTTCTAAAAAGATTTTGTTGTAGGAGATAGATGAGAGCAGCAGGTGGGAGGGAGGGAAGGTGGGTGGGCCTTGTGAATGGGATGTAGGCAGCCACCACTCAGCATTTAGATAGAGTGTTCTGCCAGGAAAGAATAATGAAACTGGGAATCAAATATCCTATGGCTATCCCAATTACTCTGATTTGATCATTACACATTGGATACATGTACCAAAATTACACCACAGGTACCTCTTAAATACATATAACTATTATGTATCAATTTGAAAAATCTATAGAGAAGCAGGGGAAAGTAAGACATTCTCAAACTGTTGCCAAGTTAGAGTACGGATATTCAGAAAGATAACTGAGAAATGCCAGGAAAGTAGCTGGGGTGCACAAAGGATTGATATCTTTCAAAAGAAATGTCCAAACTTGTTGAATTAGGAAGCTACAAACATTTAAAAAGAAATATGAGTGTTTGAACAGAAAAAAATGGTAATTTTCTAAAAACAGAGAAATGATAAAATATTAAGAATTAGGTAACGCTCTTATTATCCAGGTCATATTTCCATTTTAAAAGTCACATAATAGAAATTACTTGTAGAAATTTCAATAAATTTGATGCCTATAATGGCTGATAGAAAGACAAAAGTGAAAATAATGTATTTCATCATTCTGGAAAACTCTATCAAGATATAGACAATTGCGGCCACCTGTAAAACAATAATTTTGAGAGAGTTCTGACAATGGTAAATATAAAATATGTAGCTTAATTCCTTTAAAAGAGAGGTGGTTTAAAGAAAAAATAACAATATAGTGGATTAGAATATATGGGCCAGGCATGGTGGCTCATGGCTGTAATCCCAGCAATTTGGGAGGCTGAGGCAGGTGGATCATGAGGTCAAGAGATCGAGGCCATCCTGCCCAACACAGTGAAACCCAGTCTCTATTAAAAATACAGAAATTAGCTGGGCATGGTGGCGTGCGTCTGTAGTCCCAGCTACCCAGGGGGCTGAGGCAGGAGAATCACTTGAACCCGGGAGGAGGAGGTTGCAGTGAGCCGAGATTGCTCCCTTGCACTCTGGCCTGGGAAACAAGAGCAAAACTCTACCTCACAACACCACCAAAAAAAGGCACAAGGGATAAGGGATGGGAATGGTAGTATACCATATAAGACTCTTACACTATATATGAGGTGGTACATCACTTGATGGCTGACTGGGATAAGTTAAAGATGTATAATATGAAGCCTACCACAACATCTACACACACACACACACACACACACACACACACACACACACAAACACAGACACACACACAGACACACAATTGAAAAACAGATCATCTGTTTAAAAGAGCAAGACTCAAGCTATATGCTGCCTACAAAAAGCATACTTTAAATATAATAATGCAAAACAGAAGTAAAAGAATTAAAAAGGTTATGCTATGCAATTATCAAAAGGAAGCTATAACAACATCAGAAAAAGATTTTAGAGCAAAGAACATTAACAGTGATAAAGAAATTTATTTCAAAATAATAACGGAGTCAATTCCTTAAGGGGACAAAAATCATAAATGTTTATGTATTTAATTAGAGATTCAAAATACATGAAGCAAATATATAGAGCTACGAAGAAAAATAATTCTACAATTATACTGAAAGATTTCAACATCCCTCTTTTAATAATTGATAAAACAAGTAGACAGAAAATCAGTAAAGTTATGGACCTGAACCACACTATCTACCAAATTAACCTAATTGACATTTATAGAACACTTAATAATACACATTCTTTTTAATTGCGCATGAAAAATTTCAAAGCTAGGCGATATTCTGGCCAATGAAACAAGTTTCAATATCTTCAAATAAGACAAATCATAAAACTGATGTTTTCTGACCACAATAAAATTAAATTAGAAACTAGTAACAGAAAAATATCTGGAAAGCCTTAGATATTTGGAAATGAACACACTTTCAAATAGCTCATGTGTCAACAAAGAAATCAAAAGGTAATTAGAAATCATTTTGAAGAAACTAAAAATAAAAACACAAAATATCAAAAGTAGTGGGATGTTACTAAAGCAGGAATTCAGGAGAAATGTTTAACCCCACATACTTCCATTAGAAACACAGGAAGGTCTCAAATCAGTGACCTCCATAGCTGGCAAAAAGAGAGCATATTAAACCCAAATTAAGAAGATAAGGGAATCATAAAAATCAGAGAATTTTTTTTAATAAACAGAATAAAATAAAATCAATAGCTGGCTAAGAGAAAAATCAATAAAACTGATAAACCTCCAAGCTAGACTGATGTGAAAAAAGAAGAGGGAATATACAAGTTATCAGTTTTTGCAATGAAAGAAGTTTGCTACAGGTTTGATGATATTAAAAGGATATTAATGGTATATTATAAAGTTATGCCAATATATTTGACAACTTAGATGAAATGCACAATATTTTTGAAAGCTACAACCAAATAACGTTTAATATGTATAATATTCAGACTTTCTGAGTACAGTAGAGATCCTGAATATTATGTGTGTGTGTATGTGTGTATGTGGGTACATCAGTTTGTGTCTACCTGATATTTTAGTTAAAAACTCTCATTTATAGGAAGCTCCTGAGCCAGATAGCTTCGCTGGTGAATTCCACCACACATTTAAGAAACAAATAATGCTAATTCTATACAAATTATTTCAGAAAACTGAAAAAGAGGCAAAAACATCTAGCTCATTCTACAAGTCCAGTATTACCATAATATCATAAAACCAGACAAACATTAAAAGAAAATTACAGAATAATATTCCTCATGAACATACATACAAAAATACCTAATAAAATTTTATCAAATTTAATGGAACAATATGTACAAAGGACAATACATCATAAGCATGTAGAATTTTTACAAGGTATGCAAAGTTAATTTAATATTTAAAAATCAATCAATGTAATTCACCATATCAACAAACTAAAGAAGAAAACCCAGTTGATTATTTTTATGGATACAAAAAAAATTGGACAAAATATAATATCTACTCCTAATAAAAACTCTTAGTTAACTATGTTGCAGATATGTGTGTATATATATATATATATATATGCATATATGTAAAAACACCATTTACATGAAGTTTTTAAGCATGTCCAAGTTGTTTATAGATACTAGCACATATAGCAAATTTTTTTTTTTTTTTTTTTGAGACACAGTCTTGCTCTGTTGCCCAGGCCACAATGCAGTGGTATGATCTTGGCTCACTGCAGCCTCCGCCTCCCAGGCTGATCACGCCCGGCTAATTTTTCTGTTTTTAGTAGAGACGGCATTTGCCTATGTTGGCCAGGCTGGTCTCAAACTCCTGATCTTAAGTGACTTGCCCACCTTGGCCTCCCAAAGTGCTGGGATTACAGGTATGAGCCACTGCACCTGGCCCAGGAAAACTATTTTTAAAATGTATGCAATCATGAACACCAAACCAAGTAAAATGGCTACTGCTGGAGGATGAAAGAGGAAAATAGGGTCAAGGAGGGAACCTAAGAAGGGTATAATGGAGGAGACTCAAGTGTATCTGCAGTATTTTATTAAAAGTAAAAAGATCTGTGCAAAGATAGAAAAATAATACAATTTATTAAATCTTACTGGAATATACTCAGGTGTTTGTTAAATTATTCCTTCTTTGTTTCTGTAGTTTTAAAGTATGGTTTAATATTAAGCAATCATTAAAAGAACATTTAAGGTCATATAAGAGTGTGGAAATGCTTATGATGAGTAATGCTGCTTTAAAGCAAGAAAAAAACTGTATTTCGGCAGATAGCAATTTTGTAAGTGCATATATGTATATGTATAATATTCTACTATGTAAATTTACCATGTTTTCTCTCTTGCCAATGAAACATATCTAACTTTTATATTGTTTTCAAGTTTTCAGTATTAAAAAAATGCCACAACAAATGTTCTTATATATAAATCCTTTGCACATATTTTTCTATTAAGTATACTTAGCAATGTAAATCACTACACTATCAAGACTTGGCCTTTATAAAGGTATAGGACAATATAATGAAAGAACCCATATCATGTCCAAAGGAAGATTGTTGAACTTAGCTTTTTCTCTTTGCCTGCATCAAGCAGCCAACTGCTACTTGAGTGAAAATTTGACAATTTATGAAGACAAATCTCAAACCATCCTTTAGCACTGGCCAACAATCACACACCACCACCTCACTTCCTCTCTCTCTACCTTCTTTTCGAAACTAATTGCTTTTTCCTCCAACTTCCTTCTTTCTTAGAACTTTATATTCTCAGTTATTCACTGTCTCCTTTTTATGTTCAACCCACTCTTATGATTAGACACAGGTTCAAATACATGTTACGTGAACAGAAATTACTATAACCTGCTTGGTGGGCGGGTGACAATAATTAAATATCAACAAGTAAAATGCATAAACATATTGACCAAACAATTCTACTTCTATAAATTTATCATCAAAATATTCTGTTATGGATTCCAACATATACATACAAGGATGTTCACCTCATTATCCTTGTAACAGGGAAAACCCGAAAGATAAAACAATTTCTTCCCTACTACCTTCAATTGAAAATGCTCAGTATATTGACATAATAGGAAGAAGCCTCCATACATCCAGGCTTACACTCCTATGCCTTTGTTAGCCTTACTTTCAAAGATACAATACCTGAAATATTGTTGATCCTTATGATTTTCTTTCACCATCTTACAGACACTTTTTTCTTCACTTGTCTTTCATTTATTTTAGCATCATCTAGCATATGTGCTCTCAACCTTGGGTACATATTAGAAACACCTGGGAAGATTTTTAAATTAGCAGGTCCACTCGGATGAATTAAATCGGAATTTGGGGGTTAGTATCCAAGAGTTCCTTTTTCAGAATACTTGTCAAGCAATTTTAATGTCTACCAGGGTGGAGGACCACTGGTCTTGGAATATAATCAGCAGTGTGTGTTACATTACAAAGATACACTCTTCAATCGACTTCCAATTAATTCCTGTCTATTCTGAAAGTTGAGGAAGATGGTGAAATTTATTTTGGTTCCAGGAATCCTGCTGCTTGCCTCTTCCCATCTGCTATATAATTTTAAGTCTGCTGATGTTAATCTAAGATATTTTGCTATAGAAATTTGTTACATTGCAGGTCTACAACAATTTTCACCCCGGGTGACCAGTCTCATGGCTTCAAGAGTTCAGCAAGCCCATACCCTTAGCCATTTCAACATTCTTCATAACACGCTGTCAGTTCAGCACCAATGTGGTGATTAATTTACTTCAGCGGCAGCATTCTGACTGGTTTGCCATTTTGTGAACTTGAATGCCTTGTTAAACCGCATGTCTGTTGGGTAGTGGCACTTTTTTATTTCCCACAATGACTTGTTGAAAGAAACATTAATCTTCACTGTTTTATGCCTCCTTCTTTTTTGGGATGACTTGTGGTTAAAAAAAGTAATGACACTTTTTAAAAATTTGCATTTTTATAAATTTTTTAAAACAAACTTCTCAGAGCTTGAACATAAAAATGAGTATTTAGATGTTAGGAGACCATACACTAATTCTACCATTTTTTAAAAGAATTGTTTTTGGATTCAGTGGCACCTTTTTGGAACATCTACTATCATGGCAAAATTTCAACAACGGAGGCTGAGTTTGGCATGTGCAGGGAGCAGCTAAAAGTTGTTCAGATCCAAATCTTGTGAATATTTTGAGTTGCAAATTTAAAAAGTTAATATCATTTGATTCAAAATAGAAGTGTGACTACAAATAAGAAAACTATTTTCTTTGTGACTACACCTGGCTATAAGAGTAATTGACAAAAAATTTCCTTTTCTTCACAGCAGTTAGTATCCACTCAGCTGTCAAATTATCCCTAGGTCTACAAAGCCCTGTGTTTTAGCCTGGTCATCACTGTTGTTATAGGCACAAAGTCCTATAGATGGGAACACTGGTATGCAGCCTCTGGGTTAGATAAGTGATTTAACCTCACTAGTCCTAACAGTCCTCATTTGTAAAATGGCAATAATAATGCCAATCACATGAAACTGCTGAGGATTAAATGAGAAAATATTTTTAAATGCTTTACCCCAAGGCTCCCTGTATTCTGATGTGTGTGGGAATCTACTTATGATCTTGTTAAAATGAATTTTCTGATAAGCAGGTGTGGGAACGTATGGCCTGAGACTGTGAGGTTCTAACAAGCTCCCAGGTGATGCTGATGTTGCTGATCTACAGGCCATAATGAGAGTAGTAAGGTGTTAGTCTAGCTTGTAGTAGGTAACTCAGTAACTGAAAAACAGTTTTCTTTTTTTGTACCTTCTTGGTTGTTCAGGGGTTTTGAATTTGGTCAACAACCACAAGCACCGATGCTACATGAGAGATCCTAGATATAGTCACAAAGAAAGTAACTCACAAGGCATGTCTTAGAAATAAGATTAGCCTGCATGGTTATGAACTTCATGTTTTCACTCATTAATAAAAATGTCCTAGGTTCTAATTGTCTCAACTCCCAATCCAGGGAAGGGATAGACAGGCATCCAGGGCTATAGACTAGGCTGGGTGGAGAACTGAGAACCAAAGCCTTATGTGGGAGTGGTCTTCAAAAGCCAGGGTCCCACATGTCATTTCCATGAGGGTAGGGAAAGAAAAAACCAGCTGGATCCCAAAGAGCTAAACCAGGAGAAATAGGCTTTCAAGAGTCAGGAGGTTTAAATTGGATATATGTGTTCAGTTGATTGCAAAAGTAGAGAGAGCCTTTAATGAAGTGGTTACAGGGGCATGCATTGACAGGGAAGTTGTTTTTGTTAGGAAATTTATCTTATGAGCAGTTGTAATGAAAATATATTGTTACCATTCCAAGTCAATAATGATATTCGGCAGTAGTCTTTGTCCTCCCTTCATTAAGTGTTTCTGCTGGCTTTTAATCATTTCAAAGAAAATGAGATATAACCAATGCAGGTATGCTGAAATAAAATTAAATGCTACTCGGCTGTAAGTAGTATTCTGTTTGAGGTGACATGATGATGTCTGGCTAACAAGAACAACATGCATGCAATAGTCACTTCATTTCTTTGTATCCAAACAGACAGTGTCACCTCACACTGTGAAGCAGCTTCTCAAAACCTCTCAAGAAACAGATGCGTTCACAGTGGTGATTTGAGGAGTTCTCGTGAGTAGGCTTTTAGCAATCCTTGATATGGTAACTTCATCATTTTTCATGAAGCTTGAAATATACTGTCATCCTTGAAGATTCTTAGTAGGGTCTCTCACATCATGCTATTTCAAATCGATCATTGTATATCCTGGAAACAGCCCCTCCATGAGGCTTTGAAGTAGTTTTGATCCAGCAGTAGTATTTCTACTATAATACAGACTGATAATGCAGACCCTCCAGCCTCTTGGTGAACACTAAGTTGCTTTCTGATAATGCATGTAACACACAAAATATAAAAATAAACACAGATGCACATATACACGCACATGCCATATAAACTTTCTGCCTTTGTGCCTGGCTTACTTAGATAATAGAGATGAGGTAAGTTTTTTGTTTTTTTCAACTAATTCCTTCAATGTCTACATTGTCCCGATTCATTGGATATTCACTCTGTTTTTTTACCTTGCCCACTGAAGCGCCCCATGTGCTTTGTTTTTAGCTCCCTTTCTTATTAAAATGCAGTCTGAATTTATACACTGTTTTTACAGTTTACCTTTATGATGCAGAGAACTCACAAATGTTATGAGAAACCCTCTCAGAAAATAACTGCCAGTAATATGATTCTTTTGATAATCAGGTATCAGAGACTTGGAGTTCTGTCCTGAAAAGAGAATAATGTATATTCTATATGTACAATTATTGAACTTAATTAGAATAAAATGATGATCTGAGGCAATCAGTGGTCTTGAAATACCCCGATTCAAGGTAATGTGATAATTGTTCAGTGTACTTTGAAAGTCAAATATGTTTTGAGTATGAGGGTCCTCTTAAAAGTGGTAATTTAAATGTGGAACATATTCCACTGCCTTCTCTGAAATGTAAAAGGAGAAAAGACAACAAAAATCTCAGAAACTAAAAGAGAGAAAAGAAAAAAAGCCTATGCTTTGACTAGACCAGACACACTAACCACTACTGAACAAGGGTTTTGCAGTGTAAATACCATCTGAAACATCAGAACTATCTATGTGCTATAGGCCAGTTGCGTATATTTAATTATTCATGTGAAGAAAATTTAGAAAAGCTATATTTTATTTCAACAAAAACAACTGTTGAATGAGTTAATGAGGCAGTCATAGTTCCAGGTAATGGGGAGATACCTACCCTCAAGCGGGGGAAGAAATCGGCAAGCAAATAGACTCTGTAGGTTAGCATTCAAGATTTTACACATGTGAATTTCCCTATTAGATCTCCAGTCTCAAGTGATTTCTTCACTTGGATCTAAACTAGTCTACAAACAAGCAGACTTTTGCTTACATGGTGTTTGACTTCCAACTAGCATATGGTAAGACAATAATACATATAGTAAAATAACATCAAGAGTCACTACCTAATCTCAAACTATGCTACAAGGCTACAGTAGACAAAATAGCATGGTACTGGTACCAAAACAGATATAGAGACCAATGGAACAGAACAAAGGCCTCAGAAATAATGCCACACATCTACAACCATCTGATCTTTGGCAAACCTGAGAAAAGCAATGAGGAAAGGATTCCCTATTTCATAAATGGTGTTGGGAAATCTGGCTAGTCATATGCAGAAAGCTGAAACTGGACCCCTTCCTTATACCTTACACAAAAATTAACTCAAGATGGATTAAATACTTAAATGTAAGACCTAAAACCACAAATACCCTAGAAGAAAACCTAGGCAATACCATTCAGGACTTAGGCATGGGCAAAGACTTCATGACTAAAACACCAAAAGCAATGACAACAGAAGCCAAAATTGACAAATGGGATCTAATTAAACTGAAGAGCTTCTACATAGCAAAATAAACTATCATCAGAATGAACAGGCAACCTATAGAATGGGAGAAATGTTTTTGCAATCTATCCTTCTGACAAGGGGCTAATATCCAGAATCTACAAAGAAAAACAAATTTACAAGAAAAAAACAAACAACCCCATCAAAAAGTGGGTGAAGGATATGAACAGACCCTTCTCAAAAGACATTTATGCCGCCAACAAACATATGAAAAAAAGCTCATCATCACTGGTCATTAGAGAAATGCAAATCAAAACTACAATGAGATACCATCTCATGCCAGTTAGGATGATGATCATTAAAAAGTCAGGAAACAACAGGTGCTGGAGAGGATGTGCAGAAACAGGAACACCTGTATGCTGTTGGTGAGAGTATAAATTAGTTCAACCATTGTGGAACACAGTGTGGCAATTCCTTAGGGATCTAGAACCAGAATATAATTTGACCCAGCAATCCCATTACTGAGTATATACCCAAAGCATTATAAATCATTCTACTATAAAGAACACACACGCACATTTACTGTAGCACTGTTCACAATAGCAAAGACTTGGAACCAACCCAAATGCCCATCAATGATAGACTGGATAAAGAAAATGCACAATATATTCACCATGGAATACTATGCAACAATAAAATGGATGAGTTAATGTCCTTTGCAGGGACATGGATGAAGCTGGAAACCCTCATTCTCAGCAAACTAACACAGGAAGAGAGAACCAAACACCACATGTTCTCACTCATAAGTGGGAGCAGAACAATGAGAACACATGGACACAGGAAGGAGAATATCACACAATGGGGCCAGTCAGGGGCTGGGGGGTTAGGGGAGGGACAGCATTAGGAGAAATACCTAATATAGATGATGGTTTGATGGATGCAGCAAATCACCATGGCACGTATATACCTATGTAACAAACCTACACATTCTACAACTTACAGTATAATAAAAAGAATAAATAATATAAAGGATACAGAATAATCAGTTCAGCCCCTGAATCTTCCCACATCACCTGTCCATCCTCATTAGACTTTTGGTGCTCTGAGGTCAAAAGTTTCTTTTTATTTTTCTTTGAATAAACACAGGGGTTATGTAAGAGATAGTTATAAAATAAGTGAGGAAGTACTCAGTAATGAATATTGCTCCTTATAGTGATACCCTGAAAATTAAAAGAAATTGTTCAGCTGGGAAGGTGAATGAATAGTATTTTAACAGTGATAGTCAAAACTAGGATGTTTATCCAGAATTATCCTAAATCCCTAGGATTAAGGTTAATAGCAGTTACTTTGCATATCTGCACAGAGGTAAAGAGCAATAATTCTTAAGACAGCTGCCTGGATACAAAATTTGGCTCTATCACTTACTAGCTGGGCAAGCTTGGACAAATTTCTTACTCTTTCTGTGTTTCAGTTACTTTATCTGTAAAACTGGGATAACAACATATTACCTTCCTCATATAAGGAATTATGAGAATTAAATTGGCAACATTTATCAATTGCCTAAAATGGTATGTGGGACATAGCAAACTTTATTTAAATTATGCTAAATAAATAGATATATCAGGACCTTCCAACCTGAGTCTTGAATAAACCTGTTCCCACACAATGCTCTACGCAATTACATATCACATAGGTTTTAGGAATGTTGCATTTTCTGGCGAGTCATAATATAAATTTGTGAATCTAAAGTTCTGAAAGGTCATGTAGCCAGAAATTCTTGTTTAAATATAATTATACCAACATTTCCCAAGTCTGTTTCCGCACAGCACTCCTTTCGCCCTACCTAACAGATGTTACTACCCCATAGCCCTGGTTCCGGTTAATACCATTTGGGGAAGTTTTTTTAATTGTGTACCTGTTACTGCATTGCTTTGTAATGATTTGTGTGTAATTTTACATACATATATGTAATCTATATATTTCAAGTCACAATGGGAATGAAGTTATGCACTGAGATTTTAATATCATTTGTATTTATTGCCCTACTGCTCTCTTTCTTTCTGTTTTGTCAGAACTCCTATACAGGGTTTCACATAAAATACCAAGCATGCTGATTTCAATGTAATAGAAAATGTTATTTAAAACAACAAATCCAGACCTATGTTTTGAAGGGGTCTGTTTTAACTGCTACAAACAAAGGCTGTAGCCACATCCATAAAAATGCTGTTTCAGGATAAATGCTTGAGGTGATGGATACGTCATTTACCCTGATGTGACTTTTATATATTACATGCCTGTAACAAAATATCTCATGTACACTGTAAATATATATACCTACTCTCTGTCCACAAAAATTAAAAAAAATTTAAAAGAAAACTTTAAAAATGCCCATTTAAGCAGAAAAAGGCTAAAAAAAATGATAGTATTACTAAAACATAAGATAACGAAAAACCTTTGGTCAAAACCTGGAAAAATGTCCTTTCAATATCAAGGCCCTGAGGCTGACTTAGTCACCTCCAATATGATTTACCTTCGCATGGAAGAAAGCCCCCTGACTGAAAAGAAGTTGGCAGAAGCTTCATCTTTCTCTCCTTTCTTTCCTACCATAGAGTCTCAGCCTTGACTTATACAAAAACAAAGAACAAAAAACAAAAAATGCAGGCAATTTGCTCTTACAATATGGAGTATACTTCTGAAACATCCAGGAAAGGTCTTTCATATCCTTCAGGGCAGCATCGCTCAGAAGGGAATGAGCAGTAAGTTTGCCCCTTTCCATGTACAGACTCCAATATGTACAGCAATTTAAACTACATTGAAAGCAGCATCACAAATCAAAGAAGATATGTATTTAGAAAGAAAAGAGGTTTGAAAAACCTGCTATTCTACTTGGGGGAAAAATAAAAGTGGGGATCCCCATTTTAAACTATACATCAGAATACATTACAAAACAGCCAAAGCAGCTGTCCATTACACTAGAGAGGTCAGAAAAAAGGACTTATGTACCTGACAGACTTGGGATTGATTCCTGACTCCATCTCTTCCTAACTGTGTTGCCTTGGGCAAATGACATGAATTCTGGACATTCGTCTTCTCAGGTAAAATGAACAGAATGGTATTTTTCTCACTGGAATAAACCTAAGTGTCCATCAACAGATGAATGAATAAAAAAGTGTTGTGTATCCATATACAATAAAATATTATTATTACTTTAAAAAGTAGATCCTTTCATTTGCAACAACATGGACGGAACTGAAGGACATTATGCTAAGTGAAATAAGCCAGACACAGAAATACAATTACTACATGATTTCTAACATCTAGAGTCTTACAAAGTCTAATACACAGAAACAGTGAGTAGAACAGTGGTTACCAGGGGCAGGACACTGGGGGAAATGGGGAGATGTTGGTCAAAGAGTACAAAGTTGCAATTATGTATAATGAATGAATCTAGAGATCTAATGAACAGCATGAGGACTAATTTGCTAAGAGAGTAGATTTTAGTTGCTCTCACCAGAGAAAAAGGTAACTAAGTGAGGAGATGAATATACTTGACTGTTATAATTTCATGATGTATATAAAAACATTATATTATACACTTAAATATCTTCAATTTAAAAAGTCACATTTAACTTAACTACATACAATTTTCTCATTTATACTTCAATGAAATTGGAAAATAAGTTTAAAATTTATGCTCTGCAAAAAACTGTCAAGAGGAAGAAAAGACAAACCACAGACTGAGGGAAAATATTGGTCAAAGGTATATCTGATTTAAAAAATTTATTTAAAATATACAAAGAACTCTTAAAACTCAACAATAAGAAAATATAAAACCTAGTAATAAAAAAATAGGCCAAACACCTTAAAAGACATATCACCAAGAAGATATAGAAGATGGTGAATAAGAATATCAAATGATGATCCCCATCATATGCCATCAGGGCAATGCAAGTTAAAGCAACAATGAGATACTACTACACATCTACTAGAATGGCCAAAATCCAGAACACTGACAACAAACGCGGCAAGGATGTAGAGTAAAAGGAACTCTTAGTCATTGCTGGTGGGAATCCAGTTTGGAAGAGTTTGGCAGTTTCTAATAGTACTAAACATACTGTTAGCATGTGATCTAGCAATTACACTCCTTGGTATTTATCCAAAGGAGCTGAAAAGTTACGTCCACACAAAAACCTGCACATAAATGTTTGTAGAAACTTTATTCATAATTGCCAAAACTTGGAAGCAATCAAGATGTCCTTAAATAGGTGAATGGATAAATAAACTATGGCACATCCCAAAAATGGAATATTTAATGCTAAAAAGAAATTAGTTATTTGAAAAGATATGAAGGAAATTTAAATGCATATTACTACGTAAAAGATGCCAATGTGAAAAGGTTACACACAGTATGATTCCAACTATGTGGTATTTTGGAAAAGGCAAAAGTTTGGAGACTTTAAGAAGATCAGTGGTTGCCAGGGATTGGGAAAAGGCAAAAACTGGCAGAGCATAGGTTATTTTTAGAGCAGTGAAACTGCATTGAATGATACCACAATGGTAGATAAATGGTTATTATACATTTGTCCAAACTCATAGGATATGTAACACCCAGAGTGAACCCTATGTAAACTATGACCTCTGAATGATAATATATGTGTTCAGGAATTATAACAAATGCACCCATTCCAGTGGGCAATGTTAATTATGGTAGAGGCTATGCATATATGAAGGTGGAGGGTATACAGGCAATCTCTGTACCTTCTGTTCAATTTCTTTTCTGTTTTTTTTGTGTGTGTGTTTTTGTTGTTGTTGTTATTTTATTTTTGTATATGGAGTCTCGCTCTGTTGCCAGGTTGGAGTGCAGTGGCATGATCTCAGCTCACTGCAACCTCTGCCTCCCGAGTTCAAGCGACTCTCCTGCCTGATCCTCCCAAGTAGCTGGGACTACAGGCGTGTGCCACCATGCCCAACTAATTTTTGTATTTTTAGTAGAGACAGGGTTTCATCATGTTGGCTAGGATGGTATGGTTCTTTTGACATGATTCGCCTACCTTGGCCTCCCAAACTGCTGGGATTACAGGTGTGAGCCATCACGCCCAACCTCTGTTCAATTTCACTGTGAACCTAAAACTATTCTAAAAATTAAGTCTATTTAAAAAAAGAAATCAGATAACCAATTGGAAAGTGCTCACTCCTTTTCTAATTTCTGAAAAAGATTATGTAGAATTGATATTAATTCTTCTTTAAATATTTCATAGATTTCTCCATGAAACTATCTTAACTCTTGGAGATAACTTTTCAGGAGCTTTTGTACTACAAATTCAATTGCACAGAATAGAGAACAATAAAAATATGCTCAATAAATTTTGACCCAGGTGCAAACACAGTTAAACGAAAGGAAGAGCTTTTTCAACAAATGTTGCTTCAGCAACTGGATATCCATAGGCAAAAAGTGATTTTTTAAAAAAGAACTTTTAACTTAACCCACACATTTTACAAAAACTAACTCAAATAGATCATGGATTTAAATGTAAAATATGAAACTATAAACCTCTTAGAAAAAAATCTTTGGGATCTAGGGCTAGGCAGAATTCTTAGACTTGACACCAAAAGCACAATCCATAGAAGGAAAAAGTGATAAACTGGGCGTCATATAATTAAGACCATTTGCTGTATGAAAGACTCTGTTAGGAGCACAAAAAGACAAAGTACAGCCTGGGAAAAAATATTTGCATATCACCAAGTAACTGACAAAGAACTGGTATCTAGAAAAATAGATAACTCAAAACTCAAGAGCCAAATATCCAAATAATCTCATGGTCAAAAGGGCAAATGACAGCAAAATAAATTTTATCAAAGTAGATATACAGATGACAAATTAGTACATATAATAATGTTCAACATCTTTAGCCATTATAGCAATGAGTTATTACTATACACCTACTACAACGGCTAAAAAATGGTGACAATGCAAAATTGTGGAGAACCTGCATCACTCATAGATTAGTGGTGGAATGTGTCACTATGGAAAACAAGTTGTTTTTTCTCTAACCAACCAACCAGCCAAACAAACAAGCCTAAACATACAACTACCACACAAGCCAGCAATTTCACTGTTGGGGATTTATCCCAGAGAAATAACAAGATATGTTGACATAAAAACCTGCACATGAATGTTATAGCACATTTATTTGTAGTAACCCCAAACTAAAAACAACCTAGATGTCTATCCTTCAACAGGGAACACTTAAACTGTGGTACAACCATATCCTGAAATACATGTAAGAACCTAGATGAATCACCGGAAAATTATGCCAAATGAAAAAACTCAACCCCAAAAGCTTACCTATTGATTGCTTTCATTTATATAACTTTCTTGAAATGACAAATTTATAGTAACGGACAACAGATTACTTGTTGCCAAGGGTAAAGGAGGGGATGCAGGTGGTTGGGAAATATGGTAGCTATACAAGGGCGACATGGGGATCTTCCTGATGAAAAACATGTTCTGTATCTTGATTCTGCCAAGGTCAGTATCTTGGTTGAGATACTTAACTACTGTTTTGTGATACTGTTTTACCTTTGTGGGCAACTGGATAAAGGATAAATAGGATCCCTCTGTATGATGTCATATAACTGAATGAGAATCTCCAATTATCCCAAAATAAAAAGCACAATTAAAAAAAGTTAACTGAATTGTGTATTTAACAATGACCCAATAACCTTTTCATTTGTGGCAAGTATAGCTCTTTAATACGCCAATGTTAACTTATCTTAAGACAACATTATCTTAGAAAATTAACATTAGCCCTAAACTTACTTCAACTGACTATTTTATAGTGCTTCTCATGAAAATATCAATTCGATTCACAGAAGCCTTTAAAAAGAAAATGCCTAATATCAGAGGAAATGAAGTGCTAAAAGCCCAATTAAATATTACATAATCCTCACAGAGGATTCTGGATTCAAAAGAAGACAACTATTTCAAACAGAAAAAAAGAAATGTTTAAGAAGTAATGAAGAAATAACACGTGTAAATGATATGACATATTGGTGGCATTTTAAAAAACTGCCTGAGTAAAATGGGTATATTCCATTTCCAAATGCTTTAGGAACTTGGATATCTTTCTGCTTAGAACATTTCTCCATGTTAACCTTGCTTAAAATATGTTAACAGGCCCTAATTTCTACCTCCCTACTGTAATTGTCTCTCTTCTTATAAAAATACATGCAGACATATTTTAAAATATATCCACTATTTACATCTTCCAATTGTCTGCTCATTCTTTTCAAGCTGATGATTCCTGTCTTCATAACTCAGTGCTTATTGAAACAGCACTCAGAAGAGATCAGTGACTTGCAAATCTTAACACCCAAGGGTTCTGAGAATCTTGTTTCTTGAAATTCTTTTCCTTTGGCTTCTCTGACAGTGTACACTCCTGTCGTTGTATCATACTTTCGACTTCTTTGTATCACTCATTAGACCTTCTTCCTCCTCCCCTCAACAGCAACAATAGAATGGCATTTGTGAAGCAATATTTTTGCACACCTTATTTCATTTGTATTTAAGAAGTTATCATCACATTTTTTTATAAGAGTGGACAAAGAGACACAGATAAGTAATCTGATCCAGAGTATAATCAAAGTCATATAAATCCTATTCCTCACTTCTTTTCTTGCTGTTCTTATTTTTCATTAATCCCATCTACTTTTATCAGTTTGGGTTTCATCTTCATGGAGATAGCTTTAAACTGTATTGATGATACACAGATCATTTCCAAGTTCTGCATTCTTAACTGCCTGTTAGATAGCTTGGGACAAATGACCCAGATACGAAACTCATCAGGTCCATAACTGACAGCATTGCCCATAGCAGTCAACAACTCTTAATGCTGCCATTTTTAATGCCTCGCCCATTTCTCTAGTCATCCAGATATGAAGCTTGAATGTTAACCACTTCGTCCTTCACATCAAGTCCATTGTCAAATCTTACAGATTCCATGTCTTTCAACTTTGATTCTTTCCACCCACTCTCCCCTCTCTAGGGCTCTGTCATGCCTCCCTCAACGAGACCAGTGTGTAGCAGCTTAGCTGGTCTGCTGGCCTCAGAACTCTTCCTAGTTACAGTCTATTCTTAAATGACTGTCAGGATAATATTCCTTATCTGTAGCCTTCTGCTTAAAAGTAATAGCTCCAACTGCTTGAACTTCTGCTGTCAGCTACTTCTGCCAACTCATAATGTGCTTGATGTCAAAACTCAAAAGAAGACTCAAAGTGAGTCAAAAATATTTTTTAGAGTATTTTTACATGCAATTATTTCAAGGGAGCCTACACTTCAGAAGAACTAGTCTTCCAATATAAAGGACACAGCAGGTATTTAAAGACAAGAAACAACAACACAAAGAGTAGGCTGTGTGGGGGTGGGAACATCCACATGAATAGTCTGCTTGCAAGGGTCATCACAAATCTGCAGACATAAACATCACAAAAATGTCTGAGATGGAGTTTTCTTTAAAAGCTTACCAACTTAAAGGAAGGAGCCCAAGGTTTCATTTATTTGGGGTACTAGAACTAGACAAAGTAGTCTTCCCTCCTTTTTTTTTTTTTTTGGTTTATTTAAGAATATGAAGTACTTTTTTTTGTAAATGAAATTCATGGTGTGCCTACACACATGGTGATAGGGCCAGATATCAGGTTTATTTCTCATCTACTATATGAACCCCTTCTACCTTTCCATTATCTTTTTCCTTTTAACTGGTAATTAGTTGGCTTAGCACGTTCCAAAGAATCTTGTAGTACTTTATTACTTTTATGTTGCTTTTGCCTCAAATACTTTAATTATCATCAACTGAAACACTCACAGTTCCCTAAGATCTATATAAATTCTATCTTAGCAACACTTTGCTGATACTACTTTTCTGAAGCTAGTATCATTTTTCTTTAATAACACCTATGAATCTTATTTTTAACTTTTTCTGAATGTATTTCACTTTGCAGAAAAGTATTATCATCTAATTGCCAAATTTTATTTGTTTCAATTTATTTTATAATGGAATTCAATTCTATAGTGTGTCTACACTAACATTACTCTTCTCTAAAATATATATGCAAACACAAAAAAGAAGTGGGGAAAAATTAAGGTTTCATAAAATAAAATTAAATGTTAGTGCTGTATATGACTGGTGAAGGGAGAAAAATAGAAAGGTTGTGGGTATACAAATGTCAAATGCATTTGTATCTGCCTTCAAGCAACTTACAAGAACTATAAGTGCTCAATAAAGGTTTAATAATAATAAATGCTGACATTTACTGAATACCTACTATGTACCAGTCACGCCTTAAATAATTTAATTCTCAAAATCACTTACAGAATAGTAATCTAGACACAAAGTGGTAAATGAGCAAGGTTACATAGATAATACATAGTAGATACAAAATTAGAAACTCTGGCCACCTGGTTCTAGAACTTTAACCATTAAGCAATACTGCAAGTTTGAATGAAATGAAATTAGCACACATTTTAAACATGCAAGCATATAAGCATTTAGTCTCTTCCCATTTTCTTCTATCTGGTTACCATGGTTACCTCTTCTACCTTCAGCTGAAGCCAAGATTTTATTTGTACCAACTCTTTCTTTTTTGAGACGGAGTCTCACTCTGTTGCCAGTCACACTCCGTTGCCAGGCTGGAGTGCAGTGGCGCAATCGTTCAGTTCACTTCAATCTCTACCTCCCAGGTTCAAGCCATTCTCCTGCCTCAGACTTCCAAGTCGCTGGGATTACAGGTGTGTGTCACCACACCCACCCACCTAAGTTTTGTATTTTTAGTAGAGGTGGGGTTTCACTATGTTGGCTAGGATGATCTTGATCTCCTGACCTTGTGATTGGCCACCTCAGCCTCCTAAAGTTCTGGGATTACAGGTGTGAGCCATCGTGCCATTGTGTCAACTCTTTCTGGCTTTGAACAATGCTAGTCTTTTGCTGAGTAGTTGGAAATATGCTTGTAAGACATAACTGAGATGACTGTAACCTATTTTCTAATAAAAACTAATACTGTATTGAGGTTTCTTTGTCAAACAGGTAGCTAAGAGACCTTAGCACAATTACCATGTCAGTGGGAAAAGTGTACTCATTCATTGGTAGGACTTTGAATCAGTAACTTAAATATAAAAAGAAATACGCTTAAATGCATATCATGGTGTTTCCAAGAGTTATATAAATGTGAATTAACCATAACACTTGATTTAAATCTTCCTAGGTGTCATGACTGATTTCCCCTTTAATGATTATTACACTACAAAGTTTATTCTGATATTCCTCAGGTTTCCTTCAAACTAACTACAAAAGTTTATCCTACCAAAGCAATCAGCAGTATACTAAAGAAATACATTGCAACATTTTTCTGACATTTTCATGGAATTGATACTGCAGTAATCACTGGGTGCTATCATGGGTGAGCAGTGCATTTTAGGGATTATATTTCATAGTTTTTTAGTCTGTAGCAACTAGAGAACAAAATAAAATATGCAAAGGCTACCCAAGACTGTCTACCTAGTCATACAGTCTATTAGTCCACTGTCTCTCATTCCAAACCATGAATAATTACATATTATTGAGAAGTGATATTTACATATTCATTACATATGTGTGGACACATGTTGATATACATATATGCACACAATTCTACTTTTCTCCTTTAACCAGTAGTTACCCTCACCAGGCGTATACAGCACTAGCATTTAATTTTATTTTATGAAACCTTAATTTTTCACTATTTCTTTTTTGTCTTTGGCTATGTATTTTATAGAAGTATAATGTTGGTGCAGACACACTATAGAACTGAATTACACTATAATGGAAATATTTTTCAAATTATTGACAGTCATGACTTCCATTTGTGTTGATTATACATCAGTTCTTTTAGATATTCATCAATAATTAAAAGAACTTTCATAGATAATTTAAGATAGTTTTATGCACTAGTATGTTTTTCTACTTTTTAATAATTTTCTTGATATAAATCTTGGCAATGGAATCATTAGCATTTAAATTATCTTGATATATTTATCATTTTAAAAAACAAACTTACTTTGCACTGTCAGTGTTAGTGCCTTGACTACATGTTTTTTTCAATAAAAAATAGTGAAGTGTGTTAAAAGATTCTTTTTATTCATTCTAACAATTATTAACAAATACCTAAGTAAAAACCGAAAAGAAAAGGGAAGGTATACTGAGTTAAGCTATGCTTAAAACTTAATGCTTTTTTATTTAAATTAACTTCTATGATTTGAAGAATATTAATTTCTCATAGTAAAATATACTAAAAAAGAAAATGATCACTCATGATTCATTCTTCTTTATTCTATGTATAAATTTGATATTTACATACAATAAAACCTATGTGAATTTCTCTGAGGCATAACGTGTCCTTTTAAGCATGATTTTGGTCACTGCATTTTACTAATACATTCTACTTTGCTTAGTCATTGGGCTCTTAGTATAGATATTAGTGTAATTTAAAAATTTTCGGCTCTTATAAACAGTATTGTAATGAGTGAGGGTCAAATTTGTGTCCATATTTATAATTATTTCCTTAAATTCCTAGAAATGATGTTAATACCTATGATTATAAGTAGTTTTAAGGTTCTTGATACATGTCATCAAATTTCTTTTTAAAAAGCTGTATTAAAAAGCTTGGATAAAAAAACAATTTTCATACGTGAAGTAAAATCATTATATGGAATGTGTTACAAATAGCTAATATACACACGCAGGATAGTTACTTTTTAGCAATGGATAATGAACTCCAGAGATGGGAAATAAGTTGAACGAAGCAGAGCAAGAATAGAGGGTAGGCAGTGCAAAGAATGGAGAAAAAGTGAAAACTTAATATACATCATGCTTTGCCTGGCTGCACATTGTACTTCGATGACCTGGTTAGAGAAGGGAGTCAGAAGTGGTCCAAGTCTTTAATTTCCTTTGTAATCTTTCTGGACATCTATGAGTATGTTAATTCGGAGTTTAAGTATTACTTGAAAACTATGCTGTTTGGCTTGTATGGAGAATATAGTGGTTCTTGAAAACAAGAGTGAAATCTGCTTGAGAATTGGAGTAGCCTTAGAATAGTCATATCAGCAAATTAATAGAGAAGAAAAAAGGAACCATGTATCTAGGATCAAATGCCAAAATAATACATGGAAAGAATCATGCTTTATCACGTTAAATTCATGCTTTGTGTATTCATACATTTGATTAATCTTTGTTGAGCAACTATTATATGCCAGGCATTTCTCTAAATCCTGGAGATGTGATAATGAATCAGAGATATAGTCCATATCTTCATGGAGCTTATAGTTTAGTGAGAAATACTGACAACTAACCAGACAGTTATAGTAGGGTGACGCAAGCTTAGTGGGATAAGGAAACGACGACAACCAGCCCTGTTTGGGTGCTTAGGGAAAGTACGAGGCCAGTTTTCAAGTGAAAACTGAAAGGTAGTTAATGGAACAGAGTGAGCTGGTGAATCAAAATACTGACGTCATTTCTGCTGTCCATCATACGTCAGGAAATAATAGTACACCTGTTTGGAACTTTATAGCTTCCCATTGTGTTCTGATGGAGAGAGCTAGATGACTTTAAAACTACTGAGATCATTATAGTCATGGACAACCTGTGATATTAGCCATATTTTAGCAATGCAAATATAGGGATAGGAAAAATAAAGAATTTAAAAACAGAGAAAAAAATAATGAGGGAAGAGTAATAAGTAAGACTAAATGTAAGTAATAAACATTTTGTCAGGTTACAAATGTGTCTGAGTTCATTGTGTAGTTAAACCAGACTTGTTTGGGAGTTTTTCTATTTGTTGCTGGTGTTGTTTTCTCTTGAGATCTGACAAAGTACCCCTTTGAGAGTTGTACAGAACAAGTCTCTGCTAAATGGTCCCAACTCAAAATCTAGCTGTTATATTGGTGGTTAGGCAGGAACAAACTTGATTAGATCGGCCAGCCAGGGGGACACTGGCAAGAGCTCTCATCTTCAGCTGAAATCTACAAAGAAGCTTGGCTTGATAATGCCTGGTAGCTTTACTTGGATCACTCAAAGCATGAGGAAACTTTTCATAGACTTTTATGAATAATACCCGATTTGATTCTTAAGGCTATTTGGGGCCAGAGAAAATACTGCTGTCTCTAATTTTCAAGGAAAGGAACAGATTCAAAGATACTGAATGCTTTGCCTAGGGTCACCCACCCTTCTACTAACTGTCATAGCTAGAAGTGAAGTCTTCGGATTCTCCCCCTATTGCTCTTTCTATTAACATCAATTTTTTTTTAACATCTCTGGATTGCCATTCTTTATGAAATGTGAATGATCAGGAAGACCTACTACATATGGGAAAAATTCTTAAAGACTATGGAAACTCTATTTTAACTCATTGCAAATGTAGAAAGTTGGATCTTTAACACAAGTTTGAAAAGAAAACAAATTGTGCTTTCTCTGCTATCTAACCTTTCAGTAAGACTCAACCAAAGCAGTAAGTCTGTGAACATTCTACTCCAACATTAAAAATTTCATAAAAGTGCTTACTTAGAAAATGGGATTCCAAATATGTATTCAACTACTTAAACTATCATAGAATGAGTAAAGCCAAAGCCAGCTTGAAAACGCTTTCTTTTAAAACTCTATGATACCAGCAATTTCTAATACAATTTAAGATTGATCAATTGATCCTAATTCCACTTAGGGGCTTTTGTGAGAAAACACCAAATGACAGATCATTCTTAGAGAAAGATTATCAAATCTAATTAACAAAATCATCCTCAGTGACTTAATTAATTTGCTTTCGGTTATTATTTCCAAATTTGCTTAATACGTTGACTCTCAAATTTCCATATTCAGAAAACTAAATAGTGCTTTCCTGGCCAAGCCTCCCTGCTTCTCCCACAGGCTTGCAAAACATAATTTAATTATGTCTCTCTCTTTTTTTTTTTGAAGATAGCCAATAACTTGGCTTTTTTTCTTTCCCTAGGGAGACATTATGTGCCTCAGAGAAATAAGGAAAAATTTAAAACATATACTGTGCAAAATAATTAGAGTTGACTCTTAATTTTCTATGGTAAAGGAAAGCAGAGGTAGCATGTATGACTGAAATTTATGGACATGCCCTAAATTTCACTTCAAAAAGCAATTTCAACTTCTCACTGAAACAAACCTGTTATTTGCTGTAAAATTGGTTGATGTGAGCTTTGCTTCTTTGCTGGAGCCAGCCAGAGGGTAAAGCAGGGAACGTACAAAATAGAAGTACCCTCAAACTCGATAATCAATTCCCAAGGAAATGAAAGTTAACTATAATCATTTGGCACTGCATGAAGAAAGAATCCTACAGGAAATGTAAACACAGCTAAAACCATCTGATGTTTATTGTTTTCAGAGTCTAAATGCCCTCTTTAAAACCAGCATGTTAGAAGAGTCATCAGATTTTCATTACCAAGTCTGCAATTATTTAAAACCAAATCATGAAGCTACGGATTTAGAAGTATCTCTAGGAAATATAAAAATGAAGACATCATGCTTTATCTCTATATTTCTACATGATGACATTAATTGGGAGGCTAAATTGAAGCTGTGCATAAAAAGAAGCTTCTCTACTTTCAAAGAAGTGATTCATAATTCTAATTGTTTTTAAGTGCAAAGTGATTAAAAGAAGCAAGTTTAAGCTTTAGCTTGTAAGTCCCAAAATGCATTTTTGCTGTATAGAAATGTTCATTGTTTTTTCTGATCCTTGAATGTTTGAAGGACCTTTAAAGAAGGTAATATAACTTGGATGTTTGGCCCCTCCATATTTCATGTTGAAATGTGATCCTCGATGTTAAGGATGGGGCCTAGTGGGAAGTGTTGGGTCATGGAGTTAGATCCCTCATGCCCTCCTCATGGTCAGCAGTTTACACTAGATCTGGTTGTTAAAAAGAGGCTGGGACCTCCCCGCTCTTTCTCTTGCTCCCTCTCTTGCCATATGACATGCCTGTTCTCCCTTCACCTACCATGAATGAAAGCTTCCTGAGATCCTAACCACAAGCAAATGCCAGCATCATGCTTCCTATATAGTCTGCAGAGCCATGAGCCAAAATAAACCTTTATTCTTTATAAATTAGCCAGTTTCAGGTATTCCTTTATAGCAATACAACATGGGCAACACAGAAGACACGACAGAAGAAGGCATGCTCTTCTTCTCTGGATATCCATTTAACCAAGGATCTTTTTCCAAAATGGCTAGTTCCACCTATCTGAATAAACTGTTGAGACATGTAAAAACCATGACTGATGATCTCTACAGTTGTTTTTAGGAAACATCCTCATTAAATAACAGTTCTCAAACTGTGGTTCTCAGAGGCAAGGAGAACAGGTTTTATCTGGGAATTTGCTGGACATGAAAAATCTTGTGCCCCACCCTGGAGCTATTGAATCAGAAACTCTGGATTGATCCCCAACAAACTAAATTTTAATGAATCTTTCAGGTGATTCTGATGCATGCTGACATTTGTACATGTTTCTACACTCTGTTAAAAGGTATGACCTCCTAGCATTGTCTCAAACTTATGAGAATCTAATGAAACCAAAACCTCTGGAAACATCTGGGGGTTTGCAACAACTTCCAACAATGACTTTTATAATGCTTAGCCTATAAAAGTTTGGAATGTTTAGCCTTCTTCTGAATTATTATTGGATCACTAAACCTCTATTGTCAACAATCATCTTCAAAAATGTTTCTTTTCAACTTTTACCAATATCTTCATTTTACCACTTACTGATCACCATTGATTACATGGAATGTAAAATTCACATGTTGTATGTTTCTTATTTTGGTCCTTCAGCATCTATATAATTGGTGAGTGACTCATTTCATTAATGATATTTAATAATTTTTAAACACTTTTGGTCATTGTTATTAGTTAAGATTCTCCAGAGAAATAGAACCAATAGAATATGTATCTGTGTGTGTATGTATTCACATATGTACATATAAAGAGATTTGTTATAAGGAATTGGCTCACACAATTATGAAGGCTGAGAAGTCTCAAGATCTGCAGTCAGCATGCTTGAGATCCAGGACAGCCAGGTACCAAGTACTTAGTCGTAATCCAAGTACCAAGACCTAAGAACCAGGAAATCTGATGGTGTAAGTTTCAGTCCAAAAGGCAGCAGGCTCCAGACACAAGAGGAACTAATGTTTCAGCTTAAGGACAAAGGGCAAAAAGAAGATTAAAGTCCTAGCTCAGAGTAGCCAGGCAGGAGGAGTTCCCTTTTACTTGCAGGAAGGTCAGACTTTTTGTTCTGTTTAGAACATCAACTAATTGGCTGAGACCCACTCACACTGGCCTGGGTATGGGGTGGGCAACCTGCTCTTCCAAATGTTAATCTCACCCAAAAACACCTTCCCAGACACATCTAGAATAGTGTCAGAACAAATATCTAGACAATCAGTGGCCTGGTCAAGTTGACACGTAAAATTAACAATCATAGCCATTTTAAAACTACTGCTTTTATTTTCCACAGAACTGTGTGTTCTAATATTTTCTATATGCTCATCACTTTGCCCTTATTGGATATGATATAGTTAATATATCTATACAGCAACTATAAATCAAACACCAACATAGTATATGGAAAACACTAATAAATGACCTGCTGGTTTAAATTAGACAATCATGACCATGTGCGTACTGCTGATGCTGAGAAGCCAATGGTTTTCTTGTCTAAGGTGTACCTTTTATATATTAATAAAAGTTTGTAGTTGTAGTTGAAAGTTAATAAGAAGAGAGACTTTTTTGCATAGTGCTAATTCAACTGAAAATACATGAAAAATTCATCCCAATAGCAAAGAATTTTTTTTACACCTGATTGTGCAGTAGAGTGTTTCATTAATTGTCTATTTTGGCAACAGATAAACTGATTCTAAATCAGAAGAAAACAAGGTTTCTTTGAGGTAGGAGGAATCTCAAATAATTAAAGGCAAGAACAAATATTTATGGCATGCCTGATGTGCGTGAGGTATTAGCTACATTTTAGGCCCCAAATTTCCCCAACTAATGCTCTAAAACTAAACACTCCAAATCAGGTAGCTAAAAAAAAAAAAAAAAAAAAAACGGTAAATGTATGTCCTCTATGCTTCTAGTGATTCTCTCAGGCAAGTTAAAGAATGTATAATTTTTAATATTCTGTCTGCCTCATTTTTAAAATCAATGTGAATAACAAATCCTCTTGTTTCACCTCTTTTATAACTCTGGGAAGATGAGTTACACCCATCCAATATAATGGACTAATCAAATTATTGCACATAGAATTAGAAACTACAAATTAACCAAATCAGGAAAGAGACTATATGCAACTATTCAACGTTAAGACCCAAGGGAGCATATTTTTAAAAGATCATAGACAGTTAACTGGGGTTTATGCAATGGAATTATTATAAGTTTAAGATCAAGGAAATTGAAATGGCCTGACTATGTAAAGTTTTGAATACATACATAGAAAAGTATGCAGGAAAAATGTATAAAAAGCTCTTGAGAAAGTAAACACATTCAAAATTTGAATAAAGAAGTACAAAATCAGTACAAAGTTTTCTCTTTTAAATTAGATTAAACTGACACATTGTTTATTTTTATAAGAGTCCAAATTTAGGTTAAAAAAAAAAACTTCCGAATTATCAGTAAGTACATGTGACATAGTAGTGACATTCAGTATTGCTGCCTGTTACTGCAAAGAACCAAAGACATACTCTTTAGTGTTTGTAACTAGTTCCAAACTGATTCAATTTCAAGGCCATAAAAAGAGCCAGGGGTTGGGTCAGGTAGCCCACGCCTGTAATCCCAGCATTTGGGAGGCTGAGGCGGGTGGATCATGAGGTCAGGAGTTCAAGACCAGCCTGGCCAATATGGTGAAAACCCATCTCTACTAAAAATACAAAAATTAGCCATGTGTGGTGCCAGGTGCCTATAATCCCAGCTATGTGAGGCAGGAGAATTGCTTGAACCCGGGAGGCAGAGGTTGCAGTGAGCCGAGACTGTACCACTGCACTCTAGCCTGGGCGACAGAGTGAGACTCCATCTCCAAAAAAAAAAAGAGCCAGGGATCTTTTCATTCCTACAAAATTGAGAATTATGGGTTTCTGTTGTTGTTGTATTGTGTGTGTGTGTGTGTGTTTGAATGTGTGCTTCTTTGTGGTTAAAGAGTAAGAAGGTAAGAAAATTGATTGAGGCAGCAAGAATAAGCTAGTGCAGGCTAGCAGAGGTAAGAGGAGGAAAGGAAGGAGGGAGGGAATGCTATTGGTTTGGGCTGTTACTGATACATACATTTATTTTATCAAGATGCAGAATTTAAAGCATCAAGGAGAACTCACAGTCAGGCTTTGCTCCTATTTCTATTTTGTTACAGATTTACATAAGACAATGAATCTGAATCTCACCTAGGAATTCCTATGTTGCCACCCCACAGATTTAGTAATATGAGTGAAATCGATTTAGAAATTGTAAGGCAATAAATATGCAGAGCAAGCCATAAATCATGACCTCAGTAGGTTATGAACAATCCTGTTTTTATAACCATCATCCTTCTTGTTTTCCAAATGGAAATGAGGTTAAATTAGAGATGCAGAGCAAGTTAATGATGCACCTGAGGACAGGATTGCAGTATGTGTCCAAAACTCAACTAGTGTTATATGCACACTGGCCTAGTTCCTTCTTTAAACAAGACATCATTCCACAGACCACACTGTGCCTTATGAATGAAGAATATGACATATTCTAAAACACCATTTAAAAGTTAGAAGGATATTGTTTTCACTGATTCTACGTCACCAGTGACCTGCTGGCTTTCGGCAAGGGCAATGTCAATATCAATGTCATATATTCAGTAATAAGTATATGCAGTAGAATAAAAAATTAGAAAAGTAATATTCTCACAAAATCTATTACAAAGAATGAGGTAATTTTTCTTCTAAATGATTTCATGGTTCCAAAAGATATAATGCCATTATAGAAACACATTTAAACAAACATAAAGCTAAATGAATTCATAATATGTTGCTTCTGCTAAGGCAAGACTATATAAAAGGAGGATAAGGAAGAAATCTCGGTGCTCAATACAAGAACAGATAAGAATGTTTAGATTCTCACACTGTTTTCTTGGTGATTCAGGCTTTTTCTAATTTAAGCAGCCGCCTCATATTTCTGAGTGCTTGTTATTCTATACACTTCAGGAATTACTCTTTTAACCTGAAGAAATGTTTTATTGGAAAAGCCAACTTACAAAGTTAATTCTTCTCTAAAACTGTTTTTTTTTTTTGGTTTTTTTTTTTTTTGTTTGTTTGTTTGTTTTTTTAAGTATGTATCTCTATGGCCAGTGTTCTCAATGCTGAAGAGCAAGATTTGAAGGGAAAACAAGAGATTACTTCAGCTCAATCCAGTGTCACAGGTGAGTTTAACACACTCTGTGTTTGGCACATTTTTGAAAACAGGTATTTTTATTTGTTTTTATTTTTTGCAAATCAGGAATATTATATTATGGATGAGTAGTCATGCCTAGTATCTTTAAAGAAATGTGGTTCTGTGATGAATGTGGCTATTATACTAATGCTAGCATCAGTGCATTTTAATTTTGTATCTTTTCAGGACTACCGTAAATAATGAATATGTATTTAATAGCTGCTTTCTTGCCAAATACATTGAGGCATTCTCTTACTAAACAAATAAAGCATTCCCCTGATTCAGAATTTTATGCTCCATGTAGTACTCATGGTAGGAGATGAAAGGCCTGACAGGCTGTTATCCTAGCTGCTTCAAGATAATTTCCCCAAGTTTGAGTCAACATAACTCAGTTTAAACAGCTTTTTTTCTTTAACTTCCCATTACTCTTTTCTCTCTTTTTCCTCATTTTCATACCTTCTTTAAAAGTAGTAGATTGAGAGGAAAGTGTAAGTTGAGCTCCATTACATCAGGCCTCCTTTGAACATGGCCCAAAATATTATTTGCAGTTAGATAATAATATCAGTCATACTACTTTGTTACACTGTAGGTGTTATAATTCATCAGTTGTGTTGATCTGGCTCTACTAAGTCTCTTCATATGTTAGTACATGTCAGGTTTTATATAAAAGATTTATATATATAATGTATATAAATATATAGAAGCCTACCTTTTTTCTCTATTTTATAGTAACATATAATTTAGATTTACAGATGACTTTTAAATGGCATATATTAAAGTGCATTTTTCATGCTTTCTTCCTTTTCAGTTAAAGAAAGATTTTTAAAAGGAAAGCATCATTTAATAAGAATGGTACTTAAGAAAATTTAAATGAGCCAGGCACGTATGTAGGTGAAGATTGGTCTTTTCTATCTTTAAAAAAATAAGCATTATCAACCAATGACCATTTCTAAGACATTTCCCACAAGGCTTTGTGTTGGATGATTGGCATTTTCAACCTCACACGATTTCTTCTGAGTTAAGGAGTCTTCCCATAAGAATTATTATGGATTTACTGGGGATTCTTCTACTAGAAAATTAGAATACTTTGGCATTTATTACATCATTTCGTCCAATCGTCCGAGGGTTTTGAATGAGAAACATGGCGTCCAGAGATATTAAATGAATTACCTGAATTTAACACTTTCTGATCACCCCTTACAATCAAGCAGAAAACCTAGTGCTCTGCATAGTACAGAGTCTGGGGGAGCTGTCAGGAGACAGGGCTGGTGCATGGCTTCAGGGCACAGACTGAACCAAAAGACAGAACCAAAATCTAAGTACTAGTCATGGGCAAGTGTGGGATGCATGGAAAACCTCCAAGAAAGGGGCAAAGGAAAAATTCATATTCAAGTTCAGGTACTGGAGAAGTAGAACTGACCTAACGAAGCTTAGGGAGGCAGTACTGATCAGGGAGGGAACACTTTTAATTGGGTAGTTGGACTAAGAAGAGAATGGGGTAGTTGAAAACTAACTTGTGGAAACTAATTTCCAAATCCAATGAGGTCTTCATGAATCTCACTTTTTATTTATTCTTTAATTTTTTTTTTTTTGGCAATTTTACATAGTCTACTACTCTGTCTCTCTTGAAATATTCTTTATTTTCCAGAATAGCCCTGCCTTCAATACGTATGCCCATGGTAACACTCACACATGAAAAGGTATCATCATCCTTTAACCAGTCAACATATTGCCTGCTCTCCACTAAAAGTGATCTTCCGCTTTATCCCCAGAGTTTTTATTACTTGTATAACTCATTTGGAGAGGGACTCTACTCATTAGTAGGGTGGTAATGTTTGTTCAACATCAACTTAGTTTATTCCTGTTGTTCTGATGTTAACCCCTTCTTTCTGTAATAGTTTGGATAATAAGTTATATGCTCACTTAATTCCTTTAGTATTTATTCTTTATCTCCTAACCTAACTGTATCTTTCATATTAGACCATAGCTGCATGTACTAGATGCTTGCTTTTTTTCCTGTTGAGTCCTTGAGTGATGAGATATCACAGTCCTTATCAATACAAACTCCCACCAACCACAGAACAGCTTTAATAACTATAGTATTTATTTAGACTCACTATGAATTGTAACCTTGTTGCCCAAATGACTTATAGAAATAATAATAAAATGGCAGGGGCATTTATGTTGTCTCTTGTTATATTTTTGGAATTTATCATTCTGAAACGTGGAGAATGTTATAAAAAATAAAAATGAAGTAACTTTATTCCACTTTCAAAAAAGATCCCTCTCCTTCTCGCCAAATTACATATTCCAAGTGAGCAATTTATCTGACCTAATGATATAACCTGCTAAACTTTCTACCTAATTTATATCAAGAATACTATTGCATTCATTTATTCCTGCTTAACTCCTAAACAAAGACAATTTAGGCCTGCAGTGAGACATAAAGTGTGTCTACTTATCCTTCACTCTGCCCTCACCCATGAAATTCTATGAAATTCTACTTTTCAAGTTTCAGCTCGGATGTCACCTCCTTCGTGCACTCTTTCCTCTTCACTCTTTTCTCCTCCGACCCCTTCTCTGAGGCAGTGAGGCATCCCTACTTCTAAATTCTTACAGCACTTATTACATATTGATATTATAGCACTTATTGCACCGTATTGTAACTGTTTACATGCCTATCTGCCCCATTAGACTTATCTCCTAGGGGTCCGAAACCAAATCTTTTTCATCTGTCAATTCCCAGCTTCTAGCCAACTGTCCCAATGCCGAGAACATATGCTTTTAGCAAATATGTGTTAGATAAATAAATCAGTGATTCAAACACTTTAAAAAAGTTATCAAAATGTTAAATAATGATCTGTATATAAAAGACATTAAAATCTTAAATGAGCACGCCTCTAATCTAGTAGTGACATGTGTACTGTTTATAAAGTTTATATTAAAGAGAGATCCTTTCAAATACAGAAAGTGTTCATGATCACAAACTCGTTCTGATGAAGTGAAGGGCAAATGACTTCCAAAGAGAAAATGCTACTCTAGAATTTACACTTAGAAAAGACAGGCAGGAGGAAGCACCACAGCAGTGTGAAACAATGTAATGGAACCATTAACATCTAGGAGGTAATATCAATGAAGGGAAACTGTGATCAGAGATGATGTGCTTTTGTTTTAAGAAAACATAAGGCAATTGTGCCCTAGGATCAGGGCATACATGTGTCAGTGTCCTCTACATTTTGCCCACCCGAGAAGCAATCAACAAAGCAAACACGAAGTCAGCATAGTTAGCTTTGTTCAACAGTGAGAAAATCAATCCAACTGGTGATTAGACGTTCATTAAACCGAATCAAAAGGAAACAGTTATTGAAGTCTTTTTCATCTATCTTTACATTTTATCCAAATAGAGACATAAAATAAAAACAACTAGATACGTATATTTGATTGCATTTTTAGCCATCAGTTATCACAGTCCTCTCTTGATGACTGCCACCCAGCCTCTGAAAAATAATGAGATATTTACAATTCCCCAGATCCTTTCAATCGAGAGAAATAGCCCAAGAACCATTAACATGGATTAATGTTTATGTGCATAATCTTTTATGTATATATCATATTCTGTGATATTATTTGGGTATATATAGCATGTGCTGAAATGGAATATAATGAGTTATCATTATATTATTTCTCACTAACTGAACATTAGGGTTTCTCAAGGGAAGTACACAGTAAGTATGGTTACTCTCAAGAACAAAATGAGCTCTCTTAGGTTGGGGGTTTGTAAAAGTGGGAAGCAGGAAGCAATAAAGGAACAGGAGTGAGAAAGAGAGGATCTATTTTACAAAATGCTAGCTGGTCTTTTAGTGTTTATGTAACAGAGCTAGAAGGAACCATCTGAGACCACCTTCTTATCCACTTCCTGCTTCTAGACAGGATTATATCCATAACATTTCCAGTAAGAGGGGTAATCCTGCTCTTACTATCCTCTGAAGGAGATTTAAACACTTTCATTTGTAACCTATGCTGAGTTTTGACAACATTCACAATCAAATCATTCTTTGTAGAGCTGACCTAAATCCCTCTTAACCCAGTAGGAATTCATTTCCTATCTGTGCTTCTTAGAGGAGTAAGCTTATCACCTTCTTCCATATAGTCTTTCAGATGCTTGGTTAATAAGTCTTGGGTCTGGAAAAGGCCTGAGAGGGCTGGGATAAGCACTAAGCTCAATGGATCTTGACGGGGACTCATGCTTAGAGGGTGGTCCTAAAAAATGACTCTTAATTCTCAGGGTCTTACACTGACAAGCCATGGCTAAGGGAGGGTGACATTGTAGGATCATCTCCTTGGAGGTGCTACTGGCATCCTGGACAAGTTCCTTTTTGTTGGGATTATTCTGCTCATTGCAGGACATTTAAAATGCCTGCCTTCACCCCCAGACTGTCCCCACGAAATGCTAATAGCACACACTCCTCAGACATTGCTGCAACCAGAAATGCATTCCCCATATCCACATTTCCAAGTGCCTCACCATAGAGTGAAACTGCCCCTGTTTGAGACCCACTGGTCAATAACCCCTAGATGTATACTTCTCAGTTAGGCCAGAATCAAACAGTTTGTACACGTGGAGGGGAGAAGTCAATACTTTTCTTTGGTATATTTCAAATAGACATATTTCTCTCATATCCCTGGTGTGTTATAAACCATAAAGAATAAATTTATAATAGCAACCACTGTTACTTACTAATTATCTATTACCCAGCAGATTCTCTGTTTGCCATTTTTTATATATTGTATTATTCAACCACATTAAGATAAAACTAATATCCTCATTTTACATATGAAGAAAATGAGGATCAAAGAGATCACCTACCATGTTTGAAGTTCCCCAGATGAGAACTGATAGAACCAAATCTACATCTTTCCACTTCCAAAGCCCTTACTCTTCTGAGAACATCATACTGAAATATATACTGCCATATACTTGTATATATTTTTATAGGTGGGTCTCATGCACAAAAAGGAAATTTGGGGAGAAGGTAACAGTACACATGTGGTAAGTGAAGTCACAAACATGAGGAAGGTTACTCAGAGACTTGACAGAATAAGGAGAGAAGGCAGTCAGTGTCACAACCCTAGAAAAACAGGAGAGAGACTAGAGTCAGGGAAAGAAGGAGAGGAAGAATTTTCATAAATGTATTTCTCATAAAAACCTGAGGCATTAATTTAGAAACTTCAGAATCACAGCCTCTATATGACAACTTAATTACACTAACATCTTAATGCAGTGGTGAAGATGTACAAAAGAATAGTCTTTAGGGCAAAGACAAAAATGCAATGGCCAAGTAAATTTTTAAAAAATCTCTGTAATCCTACAATTCTTTTTTAACTTTAAGAAACAGAAATTTTAATCCCAACAAGAATTAAAATATTATTTCCAAAGTATAGGTAGGACAAATTCTAGTTTTAATATCTATTTTGATCTTCCAATAAATAAATATTTTGTTTCAGAAAATAAAATTTTAGAGTCAAGATATATACAACACTGTTCAATATTTTAGGTACATAAACATGAAATGTTTAAAATTCCCCTTAGGAATAATGGCATTTTCAATTTTCTTTATTGATGAACTCTTATGAATAACTTTTCCTTTTTTAATGGATATTAAAATAAAAGGAAGAAGACAAAAACAATGCAGATTTTCAAAATTTAAAACTCTTTTGCTTTATTGTATGGTAAGTATTCTTTTCAACCACCTAAAATCTTTTGTCGTTTATAAGAACAATAATAAGTAGACTATTACTAAATTTTGAAAGACTCTAACTTGTAATGAATCTAGAAGTGAAATATGAAAGAAAATATGGACAGGCACTACTGACCAATTTGGCGAGATGAGGACCCATGAAAAATGCAATGGTGATAAACTTGGTTGTGAAGAACCTAGAATGTGAGTCCTGAAGTGTTTATAATGGGGATAGCCATTGAATTTTTTCAAGTAGAGCAGTGACTCTTGATTGTCTTGTTCATCGTAAAGGTAATACCGATCAGGAGGACCTTTTTAGAGGCTATTGCAATGGTGCTACAAGATGATTTAGGGTGGAAAGAGTAATAGAAACAGAAGAATGAGCAGAGGGTTTGCATACGGATCAGAAGACTAGGTATCATAGAAGCCATCGGAAGGCAGCCTATGAAAAAAGAGGTCAAGGGTGGAGAATGAACAAATATGAAGTGACAGAGGACAAGTCATTGGATTTACTGATTAGGGGGCCACTGATGAGCTCTGAGAAAGTTTGTAAGGGCTTTTGGGAGATGGGGTTAGAAAAGGGATACAATTTCTATCATTGTCCAGCCATCCTGGTTTCCTAATCCTGCTTTAGCAGGAATTAGGAAATGAATTCTAAATTCATTTAGAATGAATTTAGTATTGATTCTATGTCCTGAAATCTTCAAGTATAGACTGTTCTACAAGTAAAACATTCCCTCATCCTTCCACATGCTTTCCTTATCGCACACCCAGGCACTGCCATTATTCTCAGTGCTTTAACGATTAGAATTCCATATTCTTTCCCTAATCATAAGATCACTCAGTTTTTAACATGAGGCTATTGCTCTGCAAACAGTGCCTTTGTTGAGTCCATTACTGAATACTAATGTTTCTATTTCTTTGCTGGATAATAGTACACTGAAACTTGAAAAGTAATAAAACAGCTGATAAAATACCAGTTTTTCCTGGGTCTTGTTTTGAAAAAAACACATTTAAGATCTTCGTGTTAAACTTGCAGATAATTTTAAATGTTTAATAAGATTAATGGGGCTTCTCCCAATGATACAACAAAAAGGGCAGGGTTCAGAGGTCTGCACCCTCTAATCACCTAAGAGTTGTTTTTCATAGCCTTCATGCCAGATGCTCTTTCTGGACTGGCTAAGCCCAATATAGCATGTGTTTAATAAGGATCCATTATGTCATCCTCAAAATACTAAATGTTGTCCCCCAAAAAAGAGCCTAAACATAAATGTGTATTATACTCATTATCAACAGATTCTCCAAACGTATTTCATCTTATCAAATGGACCTTGTACTTTTTTAACTACATTAATTACCATAACCCTTCTAGGGAAGTATCAAAGAAGAGAATAATTAGTGAGTTTCAGGTTTGCTATGTGAAGCTAGGAATCCACAGCCTATGATCCCTCAATTAACACTCACTTGGAATAAGCTCCAAATAACAAACCAGGATTAGTTTGGGTCACTTTCCTTTGTATGACTGGGTGGGAAGCAGGTCTTTGATCTCTTAACACAGACCCAACTGCAGAACCTAAATAAGGGCTCTTTGGGGCCACTGGTTTTCAGAATTTCACTTTAATTGTTTAGGTCTATAAAAGAAACACTTATAGATACAATGTGTTTCTTAGTTAAAAGATAAAATTCACATTACCCTAAAGTTTCTGGTTGATATTTACTTCTGTATTATTAAAAGAGGTGAGTGGATAGCCAAGGAATGGAATGAAAATAAAATGGAAATACATGAACAAGCGTCAACTTTTCAGCTATTTCCAGGAAAAAAAAGGTAGTTTTTCCTTCCCTAAAACTTTAAAGACGTAGCTATGAAATGCTCTGCATAACTAATATTCAGTGTCTATGTTCCACGCATAAGCAGAATTATTCAGAAATTCTACCTTGGCCAGACAAAGAAATTTCAGAACAATGACATATTATGCCTATGAAAGCAGGTAGGTAATTAGTACAAACAAAAGCCATTACTACAATATTGTATTTTTAACATACAGAAGAGCCTGTGGTACCAATACAGCCATAATTTACATTAACAGGTTTTCTCATGCTACATTTATGAGGCTACATATAGCAGGACCGATTTAACACAAAAATTATGTTATCTGTGGGCTGGATGTCCCATCTCATCCTTAAATGTTGCTGTCAAAGAAGTTTTCACAATGGTGTCTCTTGACGCCTGTTTTTAATACCTCCTCCTGCCTGATTTTCTCACCTGGTGGGTTTAGAAAAAATTGTAAAAGCTTTTCTAATGTTGAACCTCACATTATTTATTCCTGGCAGAGTTTAAGGCTGTCCCCCTAAGATCTGCCCTTTTTGTTAATGAGAATAATTGATTTCTGTCCCAGTTTATATTTCATTGTGTATTTTGGATCAGTCTCAAGTGTCCCTTATGTTTTATTTTTTTTTTCCTTCCAGTTGAACATATGAAGTTGGGTTCACTTTTTCTGAGAAATCTGTTTTCTAAGAATTTTATCACTTTTGTTTCTCTGCACTCCCTCAATTTGTAACCATCCTTTCTAACAGCCTCACATGAGTGAAATCCTCTAGAGATCATTCTAGCAGCAGCTAGAGAAGCACAAGAACATAATTTTTAAATTCATTTCCAGTTTTTCTGCTTAAACAATCAAAAAAAAAAGTACATGTGTTTCCTTTTGAACAGAAAGTCATGATAAATATGTAGGTTAGCACGTTGTATGTGTTCAACAATGGCTTGCTATTTTTAAAAAAATAATATTGCTGTAACTGATAGCTGATAGGGAGACAAAGAAGGGGATAAAGAGAGGCCAGGAGAGAGAGGGAAGGCAAGCAGAAAGGTTCTGTGGGCAAATGTCATGATCATTATTATTCTGACCCTTGGGCTACTGTGAGCACAGATGACACTCTACCACCAAAATATTAGTGCTGGCATTCAAAAAATTTCTCAGAGCAAAAGAAGTTGATGGGTTCCTGCTCTTTTTCTCTTTTTCTTTTTGGTCAATAGCATGCTTTTATTCAGCATACCACGCTTTGGTTCTTTTCCCTATTCACATTGAAGATGAAATGCGATTTTTTTTTCAAAGAAAAATGAGCCCATAGAGGGGAAAAACAACAGTGAGAACTGACTTTAGCTCTTCTTTCACTGTCTCCTCTCCCTTTAGTTTACCTTTTATTGAGATTAACTAGGCACCTTTGCAAGCCATTCTCCTTGCTTTGGTTGATGGCTAACAGAAAGGAATCCACTGTCAAGATTTTCTCTCTGAGAACTCCAAATGGCTTTTGACGCTTTCCCATCCACAAAAGTGTTAACTTCTCCTCTCCTTACATGCCCATCACCATGGCTACCTTTCAATCAGCTCTTCTTCATTAATATTAGCAGGGGAAGCCTTCTGTGTGATCTGTGTCCCTATATTAGCCGGATACAGGTAAATCATGTAGTTACATGTATTTTTATCACAGGCTTCTCCCCATTTCAAGTGATAGCTGTCAGCTTCCCAAAGGGGTGAGGGGCAGGGGCAGGGGGCAGGGGGAAGAAGGTCAGATGGAGAATTTTATAGATGGAAATGTATCTGAAGGCCAGCTGTATTCACGTCTCTTTACCCATCATAATGTGATCCAAGGCTACAACATTCAAAATATTGTTAAGCTGAGTGCACATTTCTGAAGAAGATCAGATTTCACTATCTTCAAATTAAAGCCTATGGGAGGACTATAATAAAAAAGAGAAATTAGTTTTATTCTGTGTAAGTCTGGAAGGCAGAAGGCACAGAAAGCAAGAACATACTAACTCAGAAAAGGGAAACACTTTCTAATAACTAGAAGTGGCTAAAAGTGAGAAACATTCCCCTACAAAGGTACTGAGTTCTCTGTCACTAGCAGCATTCAAGCAGGGGTGAATGAGCTTCAGTATTGCAAGATGTAAGTGAAATTTTTCTGTCATACTGGAGACTGGGCTAAATCACTGGTTTCCAAATGTCGGTACTCAGTCTAGCTGTATTGCATTAGAGCTTAGTTGAAAAATAAATACTGAATCCGCCCCTTCAAGCACTGACTCAGACCTTTGTAGGGAAAGGTCTAGGGAAACAAGATTCCTCGTGAATCCTGAACACAGTCAGGTTTTCGTCTCACTCCCAAGCAGAGATGACTCCTGAGACCCCCAGCTAACCCAAAGCTTTTACTGTTATCGATTATACTATTAGGAGTATATAAATGCTATATACCACATGACTCACCCCTGCTTTAATTCTTGCATCAACTCTTTTGGGTCTCAGAGTCCCCCTGTTAAGGAGCCAAATACAGTCACACAGAGACAAACTGCAGCTTAAAATACATGTGTGAAATGTTGTTACCAGATTCGTAATGTCCTAATGAAAATATTAATTCCTAAAAATTAAAGGCATAATTGTTAAACATGTAGAGCATGGAACTCACAGAAGAGAGAGATTCTCAGCTCAGCAGAGATAATGCCATACCTAAATAATTTCCTAGTACCTTGTCCAATGTGTAGCACAGAAATGTTGTCCAATACATGTATGTTGAATACATTGATAATTTAAAAGGTTGCCATGACATCTAATTTTTCTGGATAACTGAAGGAAAAACTGTGAACATTTAAAGTGCAAAACGAACTTATAGGCCAGGTGCAGTGGCTCACACCTGTAAACCCAGCAGAACGAGGCTGGCGGGAACTGAGATGGGTGGATCATTTGAGGTCAGGAGTCCAAGATCAGTCTGGCCAACATGGTGAAACCCCTTCTCTACTAAAAATACAAAAATTAGCTATGCAATAGTGACATGAATCTGGAATCCCAGCTACTTAGGAGGCTGTGGCAGGAGCCTGGGAAGCAGAGGTTGTGGTGAATGGAGATCAGGCCGCTGCACTCCAGTCTGGGCAAGAGAGTAAGACCCTGTCTGAAAACAAAAACAAACAAACAAACAAACAAACATATTCACATAGCAAAATAAATGTGGAACTGACAACAATAATGTGGTAATCACATTTAGCATATTAAAGAGTATGTGGCTTTGAAAAACCTCATGTTCATTTAACCTCTTGATTGATTTGTATCTAGCCTCATTTTACAAAGGCTTTGTGGTAGCTGTACTAAATTACCCAATGTAATAACAAAATGAGAGATCGCCTATTTTTTAGCCTTCCACCAGAAGGTCAAGGTGTCATTTAAAATTATATTGCTGGTCTCTCACTTAGCCTTTGGCTGAGGTTGTCTATCTGGCCCACTGTGAAAAAGGAAAGGACCAAACCAATTATTTTCTTCCTACCAAAAACAGATCCAAGTTCTCATTAAATATTATGTTTCAATATGTTTAGTTCTGGCAGGCTTAACAGTTGGTTTCTCCAAAAAAAAAAAAAAAAAAAAAAAAAAAAAAAAAAAAAAAAAAAAAAAAGGTCCTAGGTTAAATGCCTGAAATAATGCAAGGCTTTTAAAAGAAAAGAAATACGCCTTAGAAGAAGAGACTACAGATTCTTGACCTTTTATCTCTACTGAAAGGATCATTTAAATTCACTTAATCCTTGTGGTTCGCAGAAGTGTAAGAAGGTACGATGGAAAGCATAAATACTTTCATCAGTGTGAAATGAAAAGGAACATAAAGCATAAGCACTGACTCCTTTGAAGTGACAGGTGTGGCAACACATCCTGTCCCCAACATGGCTAGAAAGAAGTGTGATTAGAAGTTAATGCTAATACAAGATTTACAAGATCTTCTGCTTCACAATTTTTACAACTCTAAAATACAACTGACAAATGTGTCTCAAAGAAAGAGAAAATATAAAGGAAGACATAATTATATCAATAGTTAAATGTGATGGATCCCTGTTCACATAATATGCTTAGGGTCTGCCAAGAGAAGTTTATGAAAATATAATAGTCTCAGAAAGTTAAAACTATTTTTTAGTACTCTCTTTAAATAGAAGATATCAAAATTGCCTTCACACTGCCAGTTGGAGTTTTCTGGAATTAAGCCAATAATCTTTTGATTTGGTCTTTCACAGTACAGCACAGTGATAACCACTATGGAATAGGAGATTGAAATTGAAATACAACATTAAAGTGTGAGAAATTTTAAAATTTACATATTAAATTTTAGGAAATCTTTAAAATTCTCTATCCTACTGCAGAGTATGACCACTCTAGTTCACAGATTATAGCCATGGTACAACCTAATAATACCAAAATATATATTGAAAATCTGTAATATTCTCATTATTCAATATATTACTTTTAGAACAAATAACATTTATCATAATCATTCCGTATTCTGTAAGCAGATAGTATCAGAAAAACCCTAAAACCATGTTATTTTGAATTTTAAAATCAAGGTACAATTTAAATAAAATGCTCCAGGTTTGATGATTGGTTTTTCAAATACATACATCTGTGTAACCTCCAATCTAATTAAGATTGATAACATTTCCATCACCCCAAATGTTCCATATTCCTTTGCAGCTTTCTGTCTCTCCCACATGACCCTCAGGTAACTATTAATCTGCTTTCTGTTACTACAGATTAGTTTTTCCCCATTCTAAGATTTCATATAAATGAAACAACACAATGTGTATCGTTTTTGGATCTGGCTTTTTTTGCTAAGCTAAATGTTTTGTTAACATTTATCCATGCTGTTTTATGTATCAGTAATTCCTTCCCTTTTATCGTTAAGTAGTATTTGATTGTAATATCACATTTTATGTGGTCACTCAATTGTATTTGTGTTGTTTCCAGTTTGAGGCTCTTAGGATTAGAGCTGTTATGGACATTCTTATGTTAGTCTTATTGGTAGTATTTCTTTTGCTTAAACCAATTATGCAATTTTAACTACATGTTTATCTTTCCAGTAACTGAAAAGCCATGAATATGGTATACAGACTTCTCATGCAAGTATCATAATAGGGTATGCAATCATGTTTTGCAAGAGTTATTAAATAAGAACTTTTCCTCTCTCAAAACCTTTCATTTGGCTTTAGATCCTTTTTGTTTTCTTAGAAAAAAAATCACAAATATTTAAAGAACTTGAACATACCATTTTGTAATTTCTATTTTCCTATCTTTTCATTGTTGATAAATTTCTATACAATTTTAATATACATTAAAATACAGAATTCAATCATTCTAAGACACACTTAGGGAATGTGCTAACCACACTGCTCACAATGTAGTGAACTTGAGGCAGGAGTGAATCTCACATGTAAATCACAGAGCAGCATATGAGTTTCCATAATACCACGCATGCTTCACAACAGGGAAGGCCCACAGTTTTGGCAAATTCCCATTCCTCTCTGACCGCTGCTTCCTCCCCAACTCTCATCATAGCATTAAGGAGCAAAAATATTTATAAAATTCGAAGAATTGTAGACATTACCTTGAGAATGTGCTGCCACTAACCAGATGCTTTTTTGTCTTTCTTTTTAAAATATTTCTAATCTATATCTAGGAATAGAGAGTAATTCTAGCAAATTGGGTAAACTATATTTGTTTATATTGCTGTAAAAGGGAGAACATACAAATGTTACTGAATATAGGAATTACTCACGTTTTGTTTCTACTCAGGGCTTTAGATTTAAATTCTGACCCTATGGATGTCCTATTATTTCACTGTCCATAAAAGAAAAAACATTATTACTGGCTTCACAGGAAAGTGGAAGAGAAGATGAAAACTTTTTAAGGGTTACTTAAATACAGGTACCTTAAAAATATTTCCTGAATAGTCATTCTAAATGGAATACTCAGCAAATGAGCAAGTAAACTAGAAAATGGTCTCAGAATTCCTTCCAGATCTTAAATCCTGTGGGTTCATGTAACTATAAAATGACATTGCATACAAAGCTGCACTGACATGCAAATTCATAGAGCACAACATTTTCACATGGCTTGCAAGTGTCTTTATGATGTCCTTGACTTTCCTTTTCCATATCCTTTTTAGTTCAGCAGAACTAGCTGAGGTTTTATTTCGGACAAAAAAAAAAAAAAAAAAAAGCAATTGAATTGTTTTGCAGCTGGAGGCAAGAGCAAGGGGGTTCCCCAGGCAGTAAACTCCCCAGCGGGTGGGCTGAGGACTAGGGCTGACCCTCGGGTGGGTCTCTGGTTCTCCATGCTTCCCTTCACATGGGCCTCCCTCCCAGGCTCTGGGGCAGCCTCAGGAGAGGCAGGCTGGGATGGGCTGCCACAGCTGTTCACTTGGCAAGGACGTCAGAGGACTTGGACACCAGCTTCCCATAGCACATCTCAATCTCCTTCACAACCACGGCTTTGGTGGTGCTGGTGAGGCTGAAGGAGCTGGAGCCCAGGCCATAACTGAGGCCCGGGATTTGTGAGGCCCCATAGGCCGAGCTCAGATCACCTGCATGGCCGCTGGTGGTCTTCGTATGGATACTCATGTTCTGCATCCCAGACTCCAGCTGGCTCTCCTTGCCCTCCAGCAGCTTGCAGTAGGTGGCGATCTCGATGTCCAGAGCCAGCTTGATGTTCATCAGCTCCTGGTACTCATGCAGCTGCCACGCCATGTCCTGCTTGGCCCGCTGCAGGGCGGCCTCCAGCTCAGACAGCTTGGCAGGGCATCCTTAACGGCCAGCTCTCCGTGCTGCTCGGCATCTGTGATGCCAGCTCCCAGGGAAGCCGTCTGACCTTTGAGGCCCTCAATCTTGGCCTGGAGCCAGCTGATGTTCAGGTTCATCTCAGAGATCTCAGTCTTTGTAAGCCGCAGATCATCCCTGTGCTTCCCAGCCAGCGCCTACAGCTCCTCATACTTGATCTGGTGCATGCTCTCAGCCTCAGTCCTGCTGCGGTTGGCGATCTCCTCCCGTTGCGCCTTGACCTAAGTGATGATGCTGTCCATGTCCAGGGAGCACTGTTGTCCATGGACAGCACCACAGACGTGTCCAAGATCTGGGACCGCAGCTCCCAGGTCCTCTCCATACAGCTGCTGAGGAAGTTTATCTCATCAGTCAGCCCTTCCAGGCGAGACTCCAGCTCCACCTTGTTCATATAAGCTTCATCCACATCCTTCTTGATGAGGACAAATTCATTCTCCATCTCTGTAGGCATCCTCATACTTGTTCCTGAAGTCCTCCATCAGCCCCTGCATATTGCCAAGCTCTGCCTCTAGCTTCAGCTTCTCCTGGCCCAGAGTCTCCAGATGCTGCCTAAGGTTGCTAATGTAGCACTGGAACATGTTGTCCTGTTGCTCCAAGCCATCTTCACTGCTGCAGGAGGTTCCATTTGATATCCAACATCTTGTTCTGTTGCTCCAGGACCTGTACCTTGTCGATGAAGAAGGCAAACTTGTTGTCAAGGGTTTTGATCTGTTCCATCTCCTGGGTATGCACACACTGGATGCTGGGGTCAACTTCCAGGTTAAGAGGGCTCAAGAGGCTCTGGTGACGGTGATGCCTCCCATGTCCATACCCATGCCCATGCCGCTGGCCCCACCATAGCCTATGCTCATGTCACCCTGGAAGCTGCTGCTGCCCACTCAGGAGAAGCTCAAGGAGCTGATACGGGCACTGGGCACACTCGTACAGGAGCAGCTGCTGAAGGCCCAGGGGCCAGAAGTGGACAACTTGTAGGACTTTTGGGTCACCCTGATGGACATGGTGGAGGCAGGAGTGGAGGCAGGCAGGCTGAACCAGGTGGATATTCCTGAAGGAGCAGAGAAGCTGCTTCTTCCCTTCCATTTTTAAATGATTCTTAAATCCTTACCTCTGTGACTTCTAACAGGCTGTTCCCTCTGCCTAGAATATTTTTTAACCTGGATAAACGTTAATCCTTTTTGAGGACTTATATAGATTTCATCTTATCCAAGAAACCCTGTGTCTGGGTTAGGAACCACTCTTATGTGCTTTCATATGGCCCCTCTAGTTGCTATTTATTTCATTCTGTTATCATTATCTCTTGACTTCTTAACCTTCCCCACTAAGTGTAAGCTCTGTGAATGCAAGGAATCTGTGTGGCTTGATTCCTGTGTTATTTCCAGAGTTTACTGCAGGGCTTGGCATGCAGTGGACGTCTCATGAATATTTGTAAGATAATGAATGAATTAGGTTGAGTACAACAATTACTGAGAAACTGGAAAATAACAGGGTGCTTAGATGGATTAAAACAGGCTCCCTGAAGTAGGTGAGAGCCTTCATCTTGATTTTTCCAGAGAATGAAATCTAATGACTGGTGGAGAACAGATTGGTTTAGGAGATTGCATAAAAAGGAATGTACAGAAGTCATATTCTAGGAACTGGAAGAAGTTTAGCATGACCAAAAGAGGAGACTCTAAGTGGAAAACTAGAAAAACTGAGTTGAAAAATTAAAAATCAGTGGTAGGCAAAACTATGGAGACAGTAAAAAAAATTAGCGGTTGCCAGGGGTTAGGAGGGAAGGGAAGATCAATAGATGAAGCACAGAGAATTTTTAGGGAAGTGAAACTACCCCGTATGATACTATAATGGTAGATACATGTCATTACACATTTGTACAATCTCATAGAATGTACAATACCAAGAGTGAACCCTAATGTTAACTATGGAATTTGAGTGATAATGATATGCCAGTAAAGGCTTATTGATTGTAACCAATTATCACTCTGGCGGGCATGCTGATAATGGGAAAGGTGATGCAAGCGTAGGGACAGGGGAAAGTATCTGTACCTTCCTTTTAATTTTACTATAAACCCAAAACTGCTCTAAAAAAATAAAGTCTTACAAAAAAAGCAGTGGTGGCTGAAGCATGTGAAGAGCTGAAAGCTAAAGATTTGTATTAAAAGCAGTAAGTAGGCAGGTTTTTACATAGATGGATACCATGCTGAAAATGATCTTTGAAGAAACATTAATATTTAATCATATTTATAAACATACGAATTAAACTATACAAGTGTGTACCTGTAGACTGCAGGTCATAAAAGAAGGGACTGAATGGTATTTATACTGCGGAAAGCAGGCAGCTTTTGAGCCCTGGTGTCCACAGCATCCCTCTAGATGGTGGTGTGTGATGCCTTAGGGAGCATCCTCAGGCTGCCAGTGAGACACTTCACAGCAATACAGTGTCGATTAAATTGGACACCAGTAAAGCATGGGTTAGTGGTCTGGAAAGAAACATTCTGTTCATTCAATAAACCTGCTCTCATTTCATTTTAAGTCTTTAGGATTTGATTAACTGTTAAGAGCTGCAAAGGGAGAAGTCAGGGTTCTGATTAGACAATAATCGGGTCATTAATTTTTCATATTTACATATAATGTTCCTCATACCATAAAGCTAGTTTCCGAAAGCTCTGAAATCATAATGCATTTAAGTATCACATTGTGTCTCTTCAGCTTATCCTTTGCGATCAAATAAATCCGGAACAAAATAACGCATGCTCTAATCACTGAATAACACATGTATGAAGTGTGCGGCTGTATTGTCTAAATAATTAACCACTACTCAATGATTATACTAACTAGTGCATACTGGAGTGAATAAAATTAACGAAGCCTTTGCTTACAATTTAAAAACCTCCTATCAATGGTTTCTTTCACTGAGTTAAAGAAAAAGGACCTTTGCAATTTTTACTTAGTAGTCTTATATTGGAAACATCTGGATCCTATCCAATACTGATGCACAGAGGCCTCATCAGAGATCAATATCTAGTGAGCAAGATGTACAGTGAACATCTGAAAGGATAAAAAACAAAGCATACCAGGGAGGCAGCATGTGATGGTAGACAAGTGCACCTCTAGAGACCTAGAAAGCTGGGTGTTTATCCCACCTTTGCCGCTTGCTGGTTGTGAAAGTTGGGCAAAGTCTTTAAGCTCCATCAATCTCAGTTTCCTTGTCCAAAAGGATGGAGAATAATACCTATTCCACAGTGCTGGGGACAAATTACGTGCTTAATTAGCATTTACTATTAGTATTAGTGACAGTTGTAGTGTAACTTCTATTTTTTTCTCTAGTTCCCTTGGACCAAAATATATAGTGAAACTTATAGTATGCTTGTATAACATATGCTTATGACATGTGCAATCTACTAACATGTCTCTGCATTATACGTCAAGCAGAATCAAAAAGTTCCAGGGCAAGAGAAAAATCAATTAAAATTTTTGTATTTACTATTGGCATCACAAAGGAGAAATTTTTCTTCCTGTCTACAGATATTTCCAACTCCCCACTATTTGCTTCTTGCCAAATACAAACGTTCAGAGGCTTGGAAGGAATCATGGCAAAGTACAATTCTCCTTTGGGTAGATGAGATTGATGCCTTCTGCCTTTGGATTGTTTCCCCAAATAACCATCCAGGAGGCCACAACAAATGCCCATGCAATCCCCAGATGAGCGGATCTCACCCATCCTTAAGGTGATTCTTTTTCCAGCTTATATTAGTAGTTCAAATGGTTTCCCTGGATCACCACATTTCCTTCTATCTTTTAAAGGAGTTAGGTGCTGCCTACACCCACTGCTGGCTCCACAGTAAAATTGACTGCTTTGTATTTCTTTCACTTTGGATATCCTTAGAAAAGTGTCTGCTGCCATGATTTTGCTGGTCAGGATCAAAGCTGCCATAGTTCCCAGCGCAAATGATTATTGAAAGAAAAGGACTGGGCACAGTGAAAAGAGCTTTGGAACAAGACAGATGTAAGGTCAGATCCTTGTTCTACAATGCGGAAACTGTGTGATTGCTGATAATTTCCTCAGCATGGGAAACTAGGAGCCTCAGTTTCCCAGGCTTGATTAACCATTTTGCAGGGTTGTCAGGAGGAATAACTAAAATAACAAACCCAAAGTACCTAGGATAAGACTATTTTTCTTCCTGTCCCCATATATACTGGTCCTCCCTAAAATCATTCTTACTTTCCGTTAGCAAAGTTATGAAGTTCCTTTAAGCCAAATTAAACACCTACACATATGTACAATCATGGAAAGGTACATAATGCTAATCTTTTAAACCAGGTGGAATCATACAGTAGCATCTCTCTTGTGAGTTCTTCTGTCTCTCATTAAAGTAGTCCTAGAATTAAGGATTTTCTATCTCCCTCATTAAGGAACATAGTCTAAAACCTTTCTCAAATGACAGATCAGAGAAACTGAGTTAGCAGTACACACATACACACTCATACACACAGAGACTCTGAATTCTCCAAGTCCCTAAGCTCCACTAGGAGTATCCACAATTTAAAGAGTTTCATCTCGTAACAGTACATTTTAATTGAAAAACACTCCTTCCATAATAATGGAAGCAACATACTATAGTGTAAACATTGAGACAGCTACCACATCTGGTTTTCAATGTCAGGTTTGTCATTTACTAACTGTGTAACTTTGAGACATAGCTTGTAAAGGCCAACACCACTTTCTCCATATGTTAAAAGGTGGTAACATCTACCTGTTACCGCAATCAAATCAGAACTTTTTTTTTTTTTTTGAGATGGTCTCTTGCTCTGTCGCCCAGGCTGGAGTGCAGTGGTGCAATCTTGGCTCACTGCAACCTCTGCCTCCCAGGTTCTAGCAATTCTCTGCCTCAGCCCCCTGAGTAGCTGGGATTACAGGCACCTACCACCACACCCAGCTAATATTTTTGTATTTTTAGCAGAGATGGGATTTCATCATCTTGGCCAGGCTGGTTTTGAACTCCTGACCTTGTGATCCATCCGCCTCAGCCTCCCAAAGTTTTTGGATTACAGGCGTGAGCCACTACACCCGGCCTAAGTCAGGACTTTATGCAACATTTAATACAGTGCCTGGAACTGTATAGGAAGCTCTCAATAACTGTAGGTAGGTATTATTACTTGTGGTGTTTTCTGGTAATCAGTAGGAGGAATATTGGTTTCTTTAAAAAGTATTCTGAATTGTTCATAAATACGTCTTGAACACATAACACAAATAATCTTAGCCTATCTTCTGTATGCCTTTTCTACGACTGAACAATCACTGACAGTCACATATACAATTATTCCATGCTTCCAACATGCGCTTATTTTAAACTGAAATCTTCCTCCTTGTTCTGTATCTGACGTCAAACAGAGCAAGCATATTCCTCCTTTCACAGAGAAGCATTTCAAATATCCAGTGGTAGCCTTCATTTACCCCTAAGTTTTTCCTCTAGGCTAAAGAGTCTCAGTTCTTTCAATGTACACATATTTCAGGGTTTCTAGGCATTTTACCACTGGTCATCCTTTTATGGAAGAATCACTGAATCTAAGCAGAGTTTAATTTCTAACTTGTTAGTGAAATACTAACTTAGTATTTTAAAAAGACAACAAACAAAAGCCTCACACCGTCATCTAAGAAAAGGAGGATTTAGTGTGGAAAAAAAATCCCACCATGCTAATAATATGCCATCTTTTATTATAGGACTGGTTTTGACAAACGATTTTTTAAAGCTAAGAAGCAAGAGCATTTGAAGCCCAGTGGGCTTATGTCTGCTGCCCCATCAGGAGGCTTCCAGGAACAAGATTTCTGGTATCCTCTTATCCTTTTAAAGTTTTTAAAAGACTTTTCTGTCTTCTCACTGTATACCACATGGTGTTTCATTTCTTTTTTTTAAAGCATGACAGGGTCTTGCTCCATTGCCTAGGCTGAATTGCAGTGGCATTATCATAGCTCACTGCAGCCCTGAACTCCAGGGCTCAAATGATTCTCCCACTTCAGCCTCCTGAGTAGTTGGGACAACATTCAGGGACCACCATGCTTGGCTAATCTTTTTGTTTTGATTTTTGTAGAAACAGGGTCTTGCCATCTTGCCCAGGCTGGTCTCAAATTCCTGGCCTTAAGAGATCCGTCTGCCTCAGCTTCTCAAAGTTTTGGGATTACAGGCATGAACCACTACACCTAGCTTGTTTCTTTTTTGATATGGCATAATCACTCAATTTTTGCAAGTTAATTTTCTAAGCAAGACAACTTCCTAAAAGCAAATTTAAGCTCAACTCTGAATTGAGGTTGTTCATCTTACCTACTCTGGAAATGATTAAATGTAGCCTAACCTTCCTACTGTGGCAGCATTTAATATCCTTGGCTGTACTGTAAATAAGGAGTACATTAATCTTAAATGACTACTGCTTCATGTACGTAGTGTTATATACTTGAATTAATCAGTTGGTATGTGCCACAATTGCCTTTTTCCTTCATCCACAAATGAAGGACAAACACGTTAGTTTGTACATGTGATACAAATCTTGCATCAGTTTTTCTAAGACTTTCTGATTATTGTACACATTTTAGAAAAAAGTAAATGGTTTCTCTCATTCCAAGTACTTGTCATTACTATGCAAAATGATGGAAAAAAAAGACCGTCAGTTTTTGGATAAATAGACTGATTTAATAGAATGTAAGAGTTACTTTCCATGTCCACGTTAACAGGCAAACAACCGTCTATTCATGATGTGTTGAGTGGTTTGATGCTCCCACTACTTCATTCTTCTTTAAGACTTATTTTCATCTAGTGATCGAACTAGAAATGGTGATCAAATAAAGCAGATCAATTTTAGATGTGATACATGGGAGAACAATCCAGCTCTGGAGACACCAATCCAGCCTCTATTTTACCACACTGCAATCAAGCTAACCCTTATTTTGCCTTCATCATTCGATGCTTTTAAATAGTTTGCACAACTACAACATGTGCTACGTGGATCATGTATTTTTAAATGCTGTTATCACAAGGTAAAACTATTATTTCATTTCTACTATCTTTTTGTTTTTAATCATTTTTGATATTTAGTGTGTAATCTCTTTTAACATTTTTTTCTTTTCATTCAGGGAGAACTTTGCATGTTTGTCATCTATATCACTAAGCTGATTCTCTACAGTGTTTCTGTCTGTCATTCTATTCATGGAAATGTAAGCCTGTTGTTTATTTGTATGGTGGTCTGGCTTATTGAGGCTTGGTCTATTTTCACTTCAGTCTGCCTCTCAGTCTCCTTTCTCATTTTGATAGAAAGTATTATAAAATAAGTTTTAAACATTTTAAACTTTTGAGACTGAGTGCAAAGATTTAAATTCTAGCTATGTCACTTACATTATTTTTCCTCTTGACCAAATTATTACATTTCTGAAAGCTTTGGCTTTCTTATCTTTACAATGGATATGCTACTAGCATTTATTCAAGGGTTGTTATAAACATTCAATGAGATCATGCACCTATTATACTTACCATAGTGTCTAACACATAATGGTAATACAAAAAAGATTGCCATGAATGCAAATAAACTTCCAGCCTCATCTCATAGAGCAAATGTCTTTTTTAACCTCACTGTAAAAATACAATGGACATTTTCTAAAATGCTCTGCTATTTCCTATAATGAATACTTTTGAGAGCTTTGTGATTTTTTTAATGTCTTTAAGATAGTATTTCTGTCCTTTTTATCATGTTTAAAAGTGTATCATGATGAATACACTTTTTCAAACTGTGAGATATACTATAATTATTTACTTCCAGCTATAGAAAAAAATGCATACCTATTCACTTCTCCTTATAGGATTGTTAAAGGATCTCTTCTTGTACATGTGTACAAGATCATGTCTTTAGGATATCAGGAGGATTATTAAGAATTCACTCTTAGCCTGCCTCTGTTAGATTAATCTAGAAATAATTTCCATGATTACCCAAGTGCCTTAAGTTTACCTTCAGACAATCTGAGTATTCCTTTTAAAAAATATATGAATGCAAATGCTTTCCACTACAGCAAGGTTACAGGAAATTATTCCCAGATTTCCAATAAGCTATATCAGTAAAATCAAATGAGTTTGTCAAAAATGTGTTCATCAAATAAAATTTTCCTTTGATTTTATACAGGTTGATCATTCCTAATCTGAAAATTTGAAACCCCAAAGGTTCCAAAATCGGAAACTTTTTGAGCAACAACATTATGCCACAAGTGGAAAATGTGACATCTGCCCTCAATGGACAGGTTACAACGAACGTCCGCAACACCGTTTATTCAGTATCCCCTAAGGAAAAACGATCTAGCTGCATTCAGCTGGTGATGCTACTGTGCCACTTAGTTACTCTGAATGCATTCTCTTTTCACTGTATTAATGGCATGCCATATTTTTCACTGTTAGGTTCTTATGTGTAGATAGAAGAAAGTAATTGCTTACATACTATCCTGATAAATACTTATTTAAGTATTTATCCTGATTAATATCCTGATTGTAATAGCCCGTTTTCACAATGCTAATAAAGATATGCTCCAAAATGGGTAATTTATAAAGGAAAGAGGTTTAATAGACTCACAGTTCAGCATGGCTTGGGAGGTCTCAGGAAACTTATAATCGTGGCAGAAGGAGAAGCAAACACTTCCTTTTTCACAGGACGGCGTGAGAGAGAAGTGTCAAGCAAAGCAGCGGGGAAAGACCCTTATAAAACCATCAGATCTTGTGAGAACTCACTATCACGAGAACGGCATGAGGGTAACCACCCCCATGATTCACTTACCTCGCACTGGGTCCCTTTCATGATTATGGGAACTAAAACTCTAGATGAAATTTGGATGAGGACACAGCCAAACCATATCACCGACAGTATATAACTTTACCTTTAGGTACAATATACCCTTACCTCTGTATACTATTTAGAGTCAGGGATGATGGTGATAACCACAGATTGTCCAGGTGGGTGGGTGGCTGAGAGGGACACCTACCTGCTTTCTGATGGCTCACCGTACACAAACATTGTTTTTATTGCTGTTTTGAGTCAGGTACTCACTCTGTCACCCAGGCTGGAATGTACTGGCATGAAAATCTTGGCTCACTGCAACCTCTGCCTTCTGAGCTCAAGCAATCCTCCCACCTCAGCTTCCTGAGTAGGTGGGACTACATGGCACCATGCTCAGCTAATTTAAATTTTGTGTAGAGATAAGGTCTCACTATATTACCCAAGCAGGTCTCGAACTCCTGGGCTCAAGCCATCCTCCTGCCTTGGCCTCCCAAAGTGCTGGGATTACTAGTGTGAACACCACATCTGGCTACAAACTTTGTTTCATGCACAAAGCTATTTAAAATATTGTATAGAATTACCTTCAGGCTATGTATATCAGGTATATATAAGACAAATAAATTCCATGTTTATATGTGGGTCCCATCCTTAAGACATCTCATTATGTATATGCACATACACCAAAATTAAAAAAAAAAAATCCAAGATCTGAAATACTTATAGTCCTAAGCATTTAGCATAAGGGATACTCAACCTACATATTGGGTTAATCCATGTATTTCAAGTCTTATTTTGTGTTTTCCCACTTTTTTGGCAATTGTGTAACAAGGTTCCTCATATAACATTAAGTCAGTATCTTATGGCTTGTTTTTATAACAATATATAACACTTTGACATGTATTTGTGAAATTTCTTCTTTTTAGTTTGAAAGTCAAAATCCTCCATAGTGAGCCCATAAAAAATAAGAGTACCAAGAAACTTTCAAAACTTTAATATCCACGTAACTTTTATATCAAAATAAAATTCGGAAAATTGGGACACATGGAAAAAAAATAATCTAAGTCTCCTGTTTGAGAAGAGAAACTATAAAATAAAAACCATGAATTTCTCTCTAGACAAGAAATTAATTTTAGTTAAATAGAAATTACTAAGCAAATCACTTGGACCTAAAATTGTTTTATTTATCTAATGTGCTATAAATTGTTTTCTCATACTGAGAAAAAAACCAAGCAATCAGGAATTTGTATGACCCAGTGAGCTAAGCAAAGAACAGATTTACTTTGCCCTGTAATGAGGCTGACAGAACAGTTTCAAGTCAGATTACATTAGACTATGCTGTTTCTATCACATTTGCCACTTAATGGCAAAAGATAAAGATTCTCCTGTGGATGTACTGTTTTACTCTTCAATCTGTGTTTACCCGTTGGAATTGTTATGAAACATGACTTGGATGTTTGTGAAAAGCATGGTCAGTATAGGAGCTAGTTCACATACTATGCTTATTAATCAATTCAGGTCAGACTCAAATTAAAATGAATTTGGAAGCTTCTTGCTTATCCTCTTCCTTCCTAAAACAAATTCCTTCATTCTTCAGCTCCATAAAGACCTTCCTTCGGAAAATTTCTGGTGTTTGAGGAAGAGGATCAACCTGCTAACTCCCATCTTTGAAGGTTTTGGTAAAAGTCCAGCTGACATTGTTTGAAACTGAAACATAATTTAAAACTTTGTTTCTTGTAGTCAATTCTTCTCAACCACTATAAACAAATCAGTATATCTACTGATATATATTGGCAATTTTCTGTTTGATCAAAGATCGAAGATCTCTGACTATTAGTATATGTATTGCTTGTGATGGAATAAACAAAAAAACATGATTATGAAGTGAGTTGAATTTACCCTAAAGTCACATCACCAAATTGAGGTTTATCATGTCTCATCTTGACACTTCAATAGTTCTTTGAAACCTTTGTATAGATTCAACTTCTCTTAAATCGACTTTGTCAGGTGGGTATAACTTTTACTTAAACAAATGGAAAAAATACTTAAAAGTAATATAAGATATATTAAATTTAAATAAATTTAGTATAGTAAATGTTATATTTACATATAATTTAAATATATTATAGTATATAATAAATAAATCAAATTTTAATATAAATATCTATATTAAAAAATAATCCTCCATAAAGTATACAATATATTTTGTTTCTATAGCATTGAAATGTGGAGATTGATAAAAATCTGTTTTCATCAATGAGTTTGGGTCCTTTGTAGGGACATGGATGAACCTGGAAACCATCATTCTCAGCAAACTGACAGAAGAGCAGAAGATCAAATACCGCATGTTCTCACTCATAGGTGGGTGTTGAACAATGAGAACACATGGACACAGGGAGGGGAGCACTACACACTGGGGTCAGTTGGGGGAAAATAGGGGAGGGACGGTGGGGGGTGGGGAGCTGGGGAGATAGCAAGGGGAGAAATGCCAGATGTAGGTGATGGGGAGGAAGGCAGCAAATCACACTGGCACGTGTGTACCTATGCAACAATTTTGCATGTTCTTCACATGTACCCCAAAACCTAAAATGCAATAAAATAAATAAATGGAAAAAAAAATCTGTTTTCATTTCTTTAGTTTTTCCATTGTAAAAATTTTATAGTAAGAAAGACTGAACATTTATTATAAATTAGAATATAAAACCAGAGTTTAAATCTATTTTGACCTAATGATATCCATATCTGCAGCATTCATTCGTAGGTTTACTATATAAACATTTGGTTGGTTGTATCAGACTGTGATTTTGATTGTACACAAGATTCTAGGAGGTGAATTATTACACTGGGTACATGAGGCATGGGATTGTCCTTTTTGGGAAACTTCAAGAGATTTTGTTAATAAAATACTGTTTTGTTAAAAATGTGGAATGGAAATGCAGATATTTTTAATAAAGTGTAAGGTAGAGTACATGTGGGACCACAGTTTTTAAATATATTTTGATAATGATTCTCTTTCCTTTGCTCTTCAGAAGCCAAGAGATACATAATCCATGTTTGTAATCTTACATAGGGTGCAGGAAATTGTTTATTTTCACAGAAAAGGTGGTATTTTGCTAAGAATTTCTCTAATCCAGGGAAACTAATAGGAATCAAAACAGGCTCACCCTGCCTTCTTCCCTTTCTTTTTTCCTTCTTTTCTTCCTTTTTTCCTTCCTTCCTTCATGAACTTCACCTTTTAGGAAATGGCCTTGGCCTCATATGGGTTAATAAAATGTCAATTTAAAAACAGCTATACTTTATTCTCCCAAACACTTCCAGTTAAAAGGCTTTCTTATCATCATGTTTACACTTTTCCTTAAACCACATTAAATTTTATCATTTCCAATCCCCACTGGGAACTAGCATTTTGGGATTTCTCTAAGGATTCAATGAGCAACAAATGTCTTTAGGAGAACATGATGCATCACATCTATTTTAGATGTGCCAGGATTCTCCTGCTGATGAATGTTCATAATTATAGACAAAGTTAATAGAAGAAGGGAATTCCCCTTGAGAAAGGAATAAATAGTGGAGAGTGATCTGAACACAAATGGTAAGGTTCAGTGCAATTATGTCTAGAGTTCTCTACTGAATATCAGAAGTACAACTGCCATCTGGTATTTCAAAAACACTCACAGCACCTATGGTTGGTCTAAAGGGAAATACATTATTCATTTGCCAAAGTTTGATTACTACTTGAAATCATTTTCCACGAATCACTTACGTGAATTGCAGAAAAAGGTACGCAGGAGAACAAGATATGTATGCTAGATTAACTTTTCATTAAAAATAATTTATGCTTCTCTTGTGACTTAAATAATAACTTTTAAGAGCTATAATATATAAAACTTTACAAGCAAGAGTAAGGATTCCTAATACTTCTTGATTTACTTAATTAAATGTTCTTTTTATCTTGTTTATAGTCACTAAATAGAATAATGTCTCACATTACTTAACTCTGAAATGAGGATAATACTATCACTATTTTCACTGGTTATAAACATTCAGTGATTTAATACTGTGAAATAATCAGAACAATGATAGAGATTAGCCCCTCAATAAATAAAAATAAAAATATTGTCTGCTATGGTCATTAAGGCTATTCATAAATATTCCATTTCTTTCTTCTTTCCAGACAAGATAGGATTGCTCTTCCCCACCCCTTTGATATGGGGTGATTAGATTTGGAGGCGGAAAGGAAGCAACTATTATAAATTCCAGAAGCATTTATTGGATTACAAGGCATATCATAAAACTTCTCAAGAAAGAGCTGAAGAAATGATCAATTCAATTTTGGACACAAAGTGTTTGTGAGCAATTGGGTGGAACTGTCTGCTATGCAGTTGGTTAAAATCTTGCAGTTGGTTAAATCTGCTAGAGGCAGATTTGGAGTCACCAGTTTATAAGTGACTGTTGGAGTCATGGGTTAAAAGAATCATCCAAGAAGAGTTTATAGATAAATCTTGATGAGTAATATATGAGGAACAATGTTGAAGGATTCTCAAAACTTGGGAGGTAACTAAGCAAGGGTGAGAATGAAGACTGAAAAGACATGGCCAAAGTTAGGAAAAAATCCAGAAGAAAGTAACATCACAGAAGTCAGTACAGAAAAAAAAAACTTTTTTAAAAATCCCAGAGCCAAAGAAAATATTTAGTTACTGCCTAGGAAAATAGTAGCTTTCAATGAATATGTATAGTGTTCAATTTATTCTTGCAAAAGTTTATATTTCTTAAATTCATCTGTAAGAAGACAGTGTCTATTTTGAAAATGTTACCATTTAAAGTGCATAACCCCCTGGCTGGATTACAATTCCAACTTGTTTCTAGTTGTAGAAGCAGACTGTAACGCAAATAAGAGGGTTAAAGAAAGAAATTAATATTAATGGAGTGGGTTTTGCTGCAAACATTTTGAGATTGAACGTGTGAAGTTTCAGAATTTCTCATCTGGTATCTAAAGAGGCTAAATCATTTTGCGTTGAATGGATACAGATACAGTTTTTCTTCTTCATAACTCTGACTGTGAAGATAATATGACTGTTTTAGACACAACAGTGGTTGTCCATGAACCAATACTCCAAAAATCACTTCCTTGCAGATATTAATCACAAGCCAAGTGTTTCAAATATGAGGAGTATGGTGAAACAAATGCATAAATTTTGCGCTTCTGATGCCATTTTTAAAGTAATTGATCACTTGCATTTTGTTATCTGAAATTTATATACCAAGCCATGGGTTTGTTGGTTTATTTGGTCTTTTTCTCACATAAAATGGAATACGTGGTATTCAAAATACACATATACATCTATATATTTCTTCAATGAACAGCTTAGAACAAGAGAAACAAAATTAGTTAATGAATTAATACCATATGTAAAAATAAACTCAAGATAGATTAAAGACTAATGTAAAATCTGAAACTACAAAAACCCTGGAATATAACCTAGGAAATACCATCATGGACATAGGCCCTGGCAAAGACTTTACAACAAAGATGCCAAAAGCAATTACAACAGAAACAAAAATTGACAAATGAGACCTAATTAAACCAAAGAGCTTCTGCATATCAAATCGATCAACAGAATAAACACAGAACCTACAGAATGGGAGAAAATATTTGCAAACTATATATAAGACAAAGGTCTATATTCACAATCTATAAAGAACTTAAACAATTTAACCAAAAACCAAGCAACCTCATTAAAAAGTGAGTAAAGAACAGGAACATATGCTTTTCAAAAGGAGATACACATGTGGCCAAAAAGCATATGAAAAAATGGTCAACATCACTATCATTAGAGAAATGCAAATCAAAACCACAGTAAAATATCACCTCACACCAGTCAGAATGACCATGATTAAACAGAAAAATAACAGATGCTGGTGAGGTTGTAGAGAAAGGGGAACACTTACACACTGCTGGTACAAAGGTAAAGTAGTTCAAGCATTGTAGAAAGCAGTTTGATGACTTCTCAAAGAACTTAAAATGGAAGTGCCTTTCAACCAGCAATCCCATTACTGGGCAAATACCCAAAGGAATAAAGACACATGTGTGCATATGCTCATCACGGCACTATTCACATCAGCAAGGAAATTGAAAATTGAGTCCACCTAAATGCACATTAACAGTAGGCTGGATAAGGGAAGTTTGGTATATATATACCGTGGAATACTATGCAGCCATAAGAAAAAACAACACCATGTCTTGGCTGCAACATGGAAGGAGCAGGAGGCCATTATTCTTTCTCTTTCTCTTTTTCTTTTGAGATGGAGTTTTGCTCTGTCACCCAGGCTGGAGTGCAGTGGCACAATCTCGGCTCAATGCCACCACTGAGGAGGTCATTATTCTAAAATGAACTAGTGCAGGAACAGAAAACCAAACACTGCAGGTTCCCACTTTTAAGTAGGAGCTAAACATTGAGTCCATATGGACAGAAAGAAGGGACCAACAGACACCAGGGCCTACTTGAGGGTGGAGGGTGAGATGAGGGTACATTTATACCACAGAAATTGGCGGACACTATAAATTAGAGTTTTCTTTCCTTTTGTGGGGAAGAACTGGTTTACCAGTTGATATGGTTTGGCTCTGTGTCCCCATCCAAATCTCGTCTTGAATTATAATCCCCACATGTCAATGGAGGGACCTGGTGGGAGGTGATTGGATCATGAGGGTGGTTCCCCCCATGCTGTTCTCGTGATAGTGAGTTCTCACGAGATCTGATGGTTTCATAAGGGACTCTTCCTCCTCCACTCTCTTCTGTCTCTCCTGCTGCCACATGAAGAAGGTCCTTGGTTGCTCTTTGCCGTGTGCCATGATTTCAAGTTTCCCGGGGCCTCCCCAGCCACGTGGCACTGTGAGTCAATTAAACCTCTTTCCTTTAGAAATTACCCAATCTCAGGTATTTGTTTATAGCAGTGTGAAATGGACTAATACACCAGTGCAAAATGGACTAATACATCATGATTCTAATACCTGCGTAAATCTAAAGCCAGAAAACTACTGATTTTCTCCTTATTAATTGTATGTAAGGACTGTTCACATGATGTTGACAAACTTCCCTCCAGTGGACTAAGAAGAAGCTGACTCCAGCGGACTGGGAAGAAGCTGATTCTCATTTTGTTTGCAAACCTGGTGTTTGGGTACATAGTTTTGGGTCATGTAGGCCAATATTTTCTGAGAGAATTGTGAAAGAAATTAGATTCAGATAATTTTATATTTTCCCTATGTTGACTAATATTTCCAACAAAGAGCAACGAAACCAACTTTTCTAAAGCAAATGTTTTCTAAGGATGGCTGAAGCAGTTTGTTTCTAGTTTTTAACAAATGATAGTTTCATACTTTCATTGTCTTTGACAAATACATTGCCAATCCTAGCAAGAATGTCCATCAATTTTCTCAAATGGGCAACAAGAACAACTAGCTGAGTTCTAGTGGAGGCTTATCATTGAGTAGCTATGTGCTGTTGAAAACTTAAAGTTGCTAGTTTTAGTTTTTATATTAAATGGGCTAAGCTGTATCTCAAGCATCATGCCCATTTACAAAAAATTAATATTCTGGTTAGCAGTCATTTTGTAATTGATGTGGTTTGGCTGTGTCCTCACCCAAATCTCAACTTGAATTGTGTCTCCTAGAATTCCCTTGTGTTGTGGGAGGGACCCAGGTGGAGGTAATTGAATCATGGGGGCCAGTCTTTCCCGTACTGTTCTCATGACAGTAAATCTCACGAGATGTGATGCATTTATAAGGGGTTTCCTCTTTTGCTTCTTCCTCTTTTCTCTTGCCACCACCATGTAAGAAGTGCCTTTCGGCCGGGCGCGGTGGCTCACGCCTGTAATCCCAGCACTTCGGGAGGCCGAGGCGGGTGGATCACGAGGTCAAGAGATCGAGACCATCCTGGTCAACATGGTGAAACCCCGTCTCTACTAAAAATACAAAAATTAGCTGGGCATGGTGGCGCATGCCTGTAATCCCAGCTACTCAGGAGGCTGAGGCAGGAGAATTGCCTGGACCCAGGAGGCGGAGGTTGCGGTGAGCCGAGCCGAGATTGCGCCATTGCACTCCAGCCTGTGAAACAAGAGCGAAACTCCGTCTCAAAAAAAAAAAAAAAAAAAGAAGTGACTCTCGCCTATCACCATGATTCTGAGGCCTCCCCGGCCATGTGGAACTGTAAGTCCAATTAAACCTCTTTTTGTTCCCAGTTTTGGGTATGGCCTTATCAGCAGTATGAAAATGGACTAATGCAGTGAACTATACGAGAAACTTAGTACTTTCAAGTCATATTAAGAAATTTAAATTTTTATAGATACACACAAAACATAAATATATTTGTATCTATACTGAATAAATAAATCCTGTCCTTACATAATTTATATGAACTTTGGGAAGCAAGATTAATGACCTCAAAACAATTAGCCAACAGTATAAGCCAATCACATTTAAATTATCGACTCCTATATTCAAACTGGAGATCCGTCTAAGAGGGAAGTGTGGAGAATGGAGGATAGCTTGGCAGAGGTGGTGAAACTTCAGCACGCCCTGAAACAATGCATTGGGGTGTTTTTTGTTTCTGTTTTTCTCCCTTGAAGGTCTAGGGTAGGGCATTATAAATGGGAAAATAGCAATAAGGGGAAAAAGAACACTGTGAATACAACAGACTCAGGTTAACAGGACCGTGAGTCAACAGACCTTGGAGTGGAGGCACCCTGAAGAGCAATGGGAATGACTTGGCTCTCCAGAAGTACATTTCAGCCTTTTTTATACTGAATTCTCACTTCTAGCTCTGGAATCTATATTGTGAAACTACCAAAGAAACTGACAACTACTAAAACTCCCACCTGTAACTGAATGCAGCTGGGTTTACCTCAAGAGTCACACCCTGCCAAGATAATTCAGAGAATAGGAACCTAAATGCTTTGAGGACTGTTGGTGAATAAGATATCAATATTAAACAATAAATAAATTAGCAAAGAATAAAAGAACCACCCATTGGACTAAGGGAAGGGAACAAAATGAAGAGAGAATGATGGCAGATAGGGTTTTTTAATTATATACCAAATCATTGAGGTTTTCTAAAATTTAACATTTAATTGGTAATGTGTTATTAATAAAACTTCCTTCAAACATGCTTGAAAGGTGAATCTGTGACTACGCTTGTTGGATATGCCTAAATATGATTGTTAATGTAATTATAACTTCTCATTCTAAAACATGCTAAGTTACGCTAGGCACTACTTGAGACTTCACACTTAACACTCATTCTAAAAGTAACAACAATACTATAGGCACTGATTCCCAAATAAACATTGTTATTTCTTTACTTAAAAATTCTTATGATTCAAATACAAATAGTTTAACAGATTGTATTTTATGTGTATATCTTTTTATGACAAAAGCAACTACATTTAAATGTGCAAAAACTCTACTCTGGCTGATTTGCATTCTTATATCCCATTATAGAGTCTCCTATTTGAATTTCCATCTGTTCCCTAATATCTTTTTTTGTTTATTATTGCTTTAATGAGATAATCTTGTTTTACATACCTAGATTTCATTACTATTTCACAAAAACAATCTCTACCCTGATTTTACTCTCATAAATACCTTAGCCTTAACCTTGGGGCTCAGTGCAGTCTGGTATGAGATACTCCTAAAACAGTAAAATGGAAAGAATAAGCATTCAAAGTAAAATGTAAGTAAAGGTTAGTCCTTTCTTAAAATCATAACAGAAAGACTGTTTCCCTCTATAAGATTAATCTATATCTACCCATGTAATGCCTCATTGAAGATATATCACAACAAAATAATATATTGGTATATCTTGTATTAAAGCAGATTTTGGAAGAATTAAATAGATTCCATGAAGATTTTCCACTGATGGGGAATGGGAAGGCTTAAAGTTGATAATTCAGTTCTTATTTAACAGTCATAAATGTTATCTTCAATCTGTGCTATCAACTAAAATTTTCTTCACTCAAATGCATTCATATTCATGCGGCTTTCTTTGAAAAGACTGAAAACTATTTCTAAAACTCAAGACAGAAAGAGCTCACTGAAAAGAAATTATGACCTATATACATTTTAAGATTTATTCACTGATAAGCCCACTTCAGTATAGGTTTAGGTTGCCAAAGAAATTCTCTCTAATTTTGAAGCTATCATCTTTCAAGAAGCATTCAGAGCCTTTTCTGATTTCTCAGCATGATGGAATAAACTGGCAAAGCACAGTAAATGATTAGGTATATACTTACTTATTTATTTGTATTAGTGAACACACAGTGCTTATTGTGTCCCAGGCATTCTTCTAAGTATTTTACACATATTAATTCATTTCATTCTAGATGTCATATAGCCTAGTTGGGACTTAATGGGAGAATGTTTAGAAAAAGAAATATAATAAAGTGTCTGTAAATACAAGCCCTCTATATTTTGTTAAGTGTATCTTTAATAACACTAACAATAACTGCTACTTATTGAATGCCTCCTAAGTGGTAAGCTCACCCTTACATCAGCTCTTTAAGATAGGTATCAAGAACTCCATTTCATGAATGAGTAACCCCTAAGTCTCACACATAGTAATTACCAGAGCCAAATGTCAAGAACTCCAAACACTTTGACTCTAATACTCCATTCTTTTAATGTACTTTGTAAGACATTTTTCTCTTTTTAGTTCCAATATTTTACTTTTCTTAATATTGGTCAAACTCCTTCCTTTAACACATACCCCTCCAATCTGTCTCCTTCTCTCCATCTCTGCTATTAGCACACTGGCTATGGCCTCATCACACCTTACTTGTATTTCTGTAAAAGACTCTTGACTCTGCCTCTTTCAGTCCTCTCTCCCCACTTCCAACAAGTTGATCTATAGAAAACATAAATCTGATTATATTACTACCTGCTTAAAATGTGCCACTGCTTTCAGAATAAAATCTGACATCTTAACCATGACATACGAAGCCTCTAATGAAATAGAGCCCATGGCCAGCGCAGCTTCACATCCTCAACAATACCCCAGGCCTCCCTGTCCCCACCTGCCACACACACACACACACACACACACACACACACACACACACACACCCCTACCTCATGCTTCCACTAGATAAACTGTTATTTTTCTGCCTCTGTGCCTCTGCAAATTATGACTTCTCTATGGAAACGCCCTTTATCTCCATCTTTTCTCAGCTCCTACATATCCCACAATACTTACCCGATTTCATCTTTTGTGTGAAGCTTTCTCAGACATCTCTGGCCTAAGTCAGTTGCCTGGCCTGTGTTCAAACATTAGCGCATCCATCATACTTTTCCCATGTCTGTGGCCATCACTTCGGTTCACATTTATTTTCTGACTATACTGAGCACCATACAAGCTAGAACATACAGTACAAATTACATTTACTATCCCAGTCCTCAATGGGTTTCTCAGGTGTTTAGATGAAATAGGCCCTGAAGATGGTTTGTTATCTAACAGAATATATATGTGTTTCTGCCTTAGCTAATTCCTTATTCCTCATCTTCAGCTGCTGTCCTCAGCTCTTTCTTAGTATCTTCTGTGCTTAGCTCCTGGCATTTACACAACATCTTTTGGTATTGACTTTTCGTTTGGTCTGTTTGTAGGATCACAGATTAAACACCCTGTTTCCTCATAACTTTCCTGTATTGACCCTGTACAACATGTTTCTCTTGTGTCAATCCTACATCCAGACAGGTCAACAAAGTATTTTCATGACTCTTCTTTTAGATCACAAACCTAGAAGTCATCAAGCCTTCAAACAGAACTTTCTAAGTTACTAACATATCCAGGAGGGTAAATTCAGGGAAGGGATCTTTCATGAGAGTTGCCTCGTGCTAAATAACCACTGCTAACAGAATGGTTATTTCTGTTTATAAGTACATATTACCACATACCAAGTACATATCACATAACTCTTACAGCACAAGATTACACATATTTTATTAAACAGGAAACTGAAACTTAGATAAGTTAGTATCTAGCCCAAATTCACATAGCTAGATAACCATCAAAATCAGGACTAAGACTAACTTTATAATCTTTGCCAGCCCTACATGATCCTGATTGAGTGCAAGTACCCTAGGGATTCCTGGGTCTTAGCACAGGTGTGCACAGGACCCTATGTTTGGGGAGAGGGTGTGGGAATGGATACCAAATCACGTCATATTACTCCCACCAAAGAATGTGACTCTTGACCCATTCTTAGAGAAATGAACCACAACAAAACAAGGAGGAAGCAAGCTTAATCTCTGAATGAATCTGTAGTTTTGTCTGTCCATGGCACAATAATACCAACCACATTTCTCAGGGGGCCACTGTAAGAGCAGGTACAACATCCTATTGATGAACCATAGTGATCAAAGGAAGACACGAGTTGAGAGCTTACTTAGCAGAGGGAAACGCTCATCAAGTTCAGAATATTGCTACTGATGGAATAATTAAAGGCCACTTGATACAAAAACATAGGCAGCTATTGAAAGTCAAAAGATATAAAAACTTTAGATAGTCATTATGATTTGTCAATTTACAGGTAACCCCTCTGTACCTGTAATTTCACAGTTTCCTCCATGTTCTACAAAGTTGATGACGATTACCAAAGGAATTTGAATTTAAGCCAGACAACTGAATCAAAAAGTAATGCTGTTACCATCTACAAAATACTTACACCACAACCTTAAAATGGAATCAATGGATGTTTGACAGTTTGATGGGTAAGCTCTGAGGGTATAATTAATTTGGCAATTGAAGTAAGCAAAATCTTTATAAATTCTATGTACTCTAATGCATGATGATCACCATATCACTTAGAAGGATTTTGCAGTATACAAAGGACTCACATTTAGTGATATGAAGTTCACAGGAAATACGTGTGTCAAACTTGCATGTCATTGAAGGTTATGTAATTAATTAGACTCAACAAAGGAAATATTCATTGTCTATTTTGGGTCTGGACTGTGCTAGCGTCAGCATGAGCCCCCTGCTAGGTCTCAGACTAAAGACGTGTCAACGACAAGTAAATAGTTTTAGAAGAGTAGATATAAAAGTAATAATAAAATAACAGAAATATGAGCAAGGAATGGAGGTTGCAGAGAGGAGGGATATTATTACCTAGAAAGGGTGATTTCATAACATTTATGTGTAAAATGGGGAATGGGTGAATTAGATCATCTTTATAGTCTGCTTTTGCTCTATAATTTTGTCCTGTCTATATGTTTGCCAGATTATTTCCATTGTGTTCCTTTTGCACCTTATAGCCATATTTTCTGATTATGATCATTGAAAATGTGTTCAAAAATTTTCATCATGGACTGACTATGGAGTCTTCATTATCAGGTCCCCAGCCTCTCTTCTTACCTGCTTCCTAAGAGCTTTGTAGGATACTATTGCTCTTGCATGTCTCCTCCAGAGACTGAGTAGAGAGAGGATGTGGAATTATAATCAGTCAGCTTCGCTTATTAAAGTTCTTGTGAAAATTTTATAGAAGAGAATGAATATTTAAGGAAATACTTCTTCATATGAAAAACAGCTCTTAATTACCTGCAGTAATGGAGAGCAGTGGTGTGTATCATCCAAAAGGGTGGATAATCCAAGCACTATTTCTATTTGACTTTGAAATGTATTTTTGAACTGATATTTGAATAGAAGTATGGGACCAAGAACTTGAAGAGTCCTAAGCTTTCTATCTTTCTTATACTCATTGGTCTTTAGAGAGAATAGGCAATTGCACATTTGAGTTTTAAGACCTTCCTCCTGTGGACTTCAGGTCAAGTCTAGGTTAAAAGGAACAAAACTAGTGGCAATGTCAACCAAAACAGCTAAGTAGGATATTTCTAAAAAGAAATGAAAACAAAATGTATCTTAGATGATATAGAGTTTGGCTGCATATTGCTTGATTATATACGCTTGTCTATGAACCTGGTTCCCAGTTACAGTAGATCTTTTAAGTTGGATGTGATGCACATCATTTCAAGCTGATGGAAAGATGACTAGATAAAGTTTGTTCTGTCTGATTCCCCCACTGAATGCCTGCCTGGCACTCTGAGGAAGCCACAGCAGGGCGTCTTCAGAAGCTATTTCCAAACAAATTTAGACTTGTCTTACACATGATGAGAGCTATTTATAAAGATTGTATAACAAATAGCTTATGATAGACACCTCTGTCAATTGCATTTATAATGAAAAGATCTAACACAAGAAGGCGTTGAATCCCCATGTAAGCTAAGGCTGCAAGATCTTTGCAATTTTTCATCAACTAAACTAACTGGGGAAGAAGAGCATGACAAAACTCACTGCACTTTATTGAAACCTGAATTGAGAACTTAGAGTTTCATCAAAATATACAAAAGAGTAAAGGGCAGTAGGTGTATTTTAGTTGGTAAAGCCAGAATCCAGCAATCATATTGAATGACAAGGTCTACACTCAGAAATGATGGGTAATGACATTGTTACGTGAGGATCTTTTATAGGTTCTACTGTTATATGTTTAATTGATGGGCAAAAGGCAAAAAGATTTAAGGAATTGAGAGAAAACCAGAAGAAAACATCAAAAATCAAAGGGAATTTAAATCTTCCATCCCCTCTAAGACAAATGGAAAGCAAAAAATAAGTAAATTACAAAAAAAAATCTGAATAATTTTAATATGAGAGTGCTTTAAAACTATCAGCAGTCTGTAGTAATTGCACAGGCAGAGATTTTAGCATTGCACCAATCTAAGATGGGAATTTACAGAGGAAAAGAAAAAGATTAGACCTGTAATCAGAAGAAGTGAAATGAAAACCAAAATTATTTAATACTTTTTCCCCAAGAAATATGCTTTTTGAAATGTGAGACTATGTTTGAAAGCTTGTGATTTTCTTATTTTATAAACGTGAAATGTGTTCAGTGATTGCTACGACATGACAATTTGGAAACTTGAATTTAATCTCCTACTTCACTCCTAATTTATAATGTTACCTTGTGGATAATGTTTATTCCTTTGGGGTAAAGTACTGATTAATTAAATAATTCATTCATTTGAATAAGCATTTCTTGAGTACTTATATACTAGGATGTATGCTTGGCATAGGAGCTATGAAATTAAATAGTGCCTGGTTACAGTATTGGCATGTTTGCATTAAAGTCAGTGGGGGTGAAGGCAGAAAGGCAAACATGTGGCGTAAGATGGCACTTTGACCAAAACTACATACAAGTGGAGACAGCACTAATAGAGAGTGATCATTTCTACATGAGATATATCAAGAAATTCCTTGTCAAACCTCTTAGTCTTACAGAGCCTCTGTACATCAAAGGTATTTGCCTGTTATCTTTTTTGTTCAAAGGACAAGAAGTCAAAATCCCCATGAAACCTTGAATGCAGGTACATTAAAAAACAAGAACCTTCAAAACATGTAATAACACTTTTCGTAGCTGTCATACACAAATAAATAGTTAAAAATGTAATCTACTACTGCTTGCTTTCCTTCAATTGTATCACAAAAGGAGGTACTATGCTGATTCAGTATATACTTCAGTATATACTGATTGAGTATTCACAGTGTATGGGAAAGTGCATGGTGAACCACGTACACAGACATTTTACCTCATGTATTCTTAGCTGGTTTTCTAACTTTGTTTTTAGAAACCATCCTTCATCAAAAAGATCCAAATGTTAATAAACAAGTCTAGAATTCACAGTTTATACTCTCCTTGTGCTTCCTCATTTTGTTACTTTTTTTTCGGCTTAGGTAAGCAAACCATGTTACTGCCACAGTCTCTTTTTTCCACTGAGAATAGTTCCCCATGTTTTAAACAGAGCACAGTTATGTGATATATGTTATGGGGAAAGAAGTAAAAGAAAGAGCGGGCAAAAAGAGAACATACTTGTATAAATATGCATCATGTACATAAACATATATGAAGACTTGGTCTTCTAGACACAGAAAAGAAACATAAATGAACATGAAGTATGGAAACACACATGTAGTCAGATGGATCAGTGTCCTTAGGGGCAAGGTTTCAAAGTTCAGTCTACAAAACCATTCTAATTAAAAGAACACTTTATACCCAATTCTGCTTTACTTTGTAAGCATTTTCTCCCTTCTGTTTGTTTTCTTTACTAAAGTCACAGCAAGGGCTATGCCGAGCCTTCAGTTCATCTAAGCTACTCCGTGCATGCCCAGACAGCAAGAAAATGGTTTCTCTGGCAACAGGAATTATGTGAAATCTCTGTGTTCTCCCCCACCCTCCATCTGATTCCTATTCACTTAAGCTGCTCACATATAGGCAACAATGAGGCATTGGAACTCTAATGAGCAATTCAAATTTATTGAGCTAATTCATGGAGGCGGGTACTGTGAGCATCTTCATTTCCTGTGTACCAGGAGCAAAGTGTGTTTGTTGTATGTTATCTGTGTTATTCAAAAACCATGCACTGTCAGCAAATAGCCAGAACCAGATAAAATCAGACGACTATCTAAAATATGAAACATATGAGGAATTTACTTCCATCGTGGTAGGAGGGAAACACAAAGGCTTTCAGGTGCTAAACACAGCTTTGAATTTTCCAAAGATGCTGAGCCATGGAAGTCACAATGATTTAAAACAGCCTCACACTATGTTTGAAATCCAAGAGGGAATGGCAAGAGCTTTGATTAAATTGCTTTGAATGTCAGGTTTTTATTTCTAAAGAATCATACTGTTCTATCATGAGTAAGGCTCTAGAGTTTTCAGTTTAGGCCTTATAAACATTACCTAACAATAGTTCATGATGAGACCTCTTCTACATGTTTAGTTTTCTCCGTAGCCTTTATTGAGCAGAGAGTCCTGTGTTTAGCATTGGTTCTAAGGGTGATATTTACAAAGAAGGTTTAATCAAATGGGAATTGATTTGCTTGGAGGAATCAGGACTAAGAAGCAAATTAACTTTATTCTTTAGACATTGGAAGAAGATGGAAGGGAGGGATCTATTTTTCTTCAGTTCCAACAAGGATGAAACAACAGTAGGAAATATACTCGGTAACATAAAGCAGAAAATAGGGTGAATTTGGAATGGACTTCTGAACCCGTTTCAGAATCATTGTCCTGGAAGTTTGTTAAGAAAAAGATTTGCTTCTTACTTTTCTAGAATATCTTAGTAAACTCTACCTGCAAGGAGACGTATTTTTTTTTTCTTTCTTTTTTATTGCATTTTAGGTTTTGGGGTACATTTGAAGAACATGCAAGATAGTTGCATAGGTACACACATGGCAGTGTGATTTGCTGCCTTCCTCCCCTTCACCTGTATCTGGCATTTCCCCCCATGCTATCTCTCCCCAACTCCCGACCTGCCACTGTCCCTCCCCTATTTCCCTCCAACAGACCCCAGTGTGTAGTGCTCCCCAAGGAGGCATATTTTTAAAGCTTCCTTGGTTTTATCATTGCGTATTTTGTATCTAACCTGTTCAAAATTAAGGACATTCTGTCACCAAAAATCAACAGGAAGTGTCACTTTGCAGAAACCTTTAATCTCAATCTACATGATATAGATTTAAGTAACAGCTCAATGAAAGCTCAGTTTAAATATTTAAACTTTAACTTCCAGTTAAAGCTGTAAGGAAGCAATGAGCAGAATGATTAGCCTAATACAGAAATATAGTAGTTGATTAAAAAGCATAGAAGGGTGAAAGTAAAAAAGACACAGACAGCTAAATAATGGTAGCATTATAACAATGACTTCATTTCATAATGTTTAGATAATAAGAACATACTGTTTTAGATAAGGTAGTTTAAAAATTCTCAAATAACCGGTATTTTTTCTAGAGTGTAAAAGTAGCCAATAAGTACAGCCAAAATTTGGAAAATAAATACAAAATATAAGTCCTACACAGAAGAGATGCCTACTGAAGCCATAACATTTGGAATGTTCAATACAGTCACAGAGCTTTTAGGAAAAGAACATCTTGGAATCAATATTTTATTCCAGTTAGAAAATGGAGATTCAACACTCATACCTAAAACCAAATTGCCCTTCACTTGATAGGTCAGATAACCTGAGACTAGGAGCTCTGTGTATCTAGCTAGTGCTTGCTTCTGGAAGCAGACAAACTGTTCCTGTGTTTTTCAATTTGGTACCCCACTACAAGTAGTGTGTAGGAGAACGCATAAAGAGTTACTGAAGATTTCAAGGAATTTCTAAGCTCTGATATGGAGTTCTTTTCCCACACAGACACCTTTCAATTGTGAGTTTTGCTTTATTTTCTTAATTTTATTTATTTTACAAACTCTGGAAAATTCCACCAGAGTCTGGACCATGAAGAAACATCCAGTGGGACAAGTACCAGGTAACACAAAACCAGGTAAATTCCTTCCTCATCAGCAGCCCAGCACATCACTCCCACCCCATTTCTCAGCAATCCCAGATCTCTCCGGCCTGGAGCTACGACTGCCCCAGCTTGTAAGAGGGAAAGGGTGCTCTGGTACTTCTCCTCCACGGGTCTTTGTCCAATAAACCTGAGCTGCTATCAGCTACCCTCCTTGTATTTGTTCTCCATCTTAACAGTAACACAGAAGTTATATCATGCAACACACACACACACACACACACACACACACAGAGAGAGTGAAAGGTAAAATGTTGTAATTTTAAAAATTAGAAACAGGAAAGATGTATAATTAAGCAGGATGCCAAATCTGGGAGAAGAAAAATGCCATTATCAATGAACTGTGTACATTGGGGCAATATAGTACTAGTGGGTCAGCTTCAGGACCTTACTTTGGTGAAAATCTGCTAAAAATTTCCACACTCTTTGAAATCACGTGTATGTGAATCATGTGTGCTTTCAACATACTAGCTATGAATGGCCATAGGCTAGTGGGTGAAAATATCTGAACCTCGATGTCCCCCCTTCCTGTAAAATACAGAATGTAGTATCTGCTTCAAATGTAAATAATAAGGGCAAATTTTTATTTACTGAAAAGTATATGTCAAGCTCCAATCATACAAATATTATTTAGTTTAATCCCTGCAACAATCCTTTGAATATTTTGTATATTTTCATTGTACAAATCAGGAAACTAAGCCTAACAGAAGTTAAATAACTTCCCTAAGCACAAAGCTGGAGAGTAGTTGTGCCATTAGAGGGGCTCACTAGTACTGACAGTAGTAATATTAGCAAATAGTGTGAAAGTCAGTTTTAACTTGAAATTTTCAATTATTAACTTTTTTCTCTAGAATGGGCAAGCCCAAGACAACTCTGTAGTGATGGATCCTTTGTAAACTTTCCCTCTTTTCATTCTGCAATTTTTTCACTATTTCTTTATTTAACAAGCGTGGAATGCCTTGCCCATTTATCATCATAGCTCAATTCTTATTAGAGCACCAACTAATTCATGCTTGTTAAGTAGAAAAGCAATGGCAACAAAGCTTGATGTCTAAGTATGATTCAAGCCAATACCTAAAATGACAAAAACGGATAATATTGTTTCAGAGCAACTATGGAGTGGCAGGAATAAATACCATTTTGTATGTGCACTGTAAAGCTAGATCGTGTTTCCAGTGTAATTAGTCACACCAAGTAGGAGCACATACAGCCCATCTCAGCGCTTTGTCCATTAGACCAGGGGTCTCCAACCCTCGGGCCATGACTGGTACCATCCTGTTAGGAACTGGGCCGCACAGCAGAGGTGAGTGGCTGGTGAGTGAGGGAAGCTTCATTTGTATTTACAGCCACTCGCCATCGCTTGCATTACCGCCTGAACTCCACTTCCTGTCAGATCAGTGGCAGCATTAGATTCTCATAGCAGCAGGAATCCTATGGCGAACTGTGCGTGTGAGGGACCTAGGTTGTGTGCTGCTTACTAGAATCCAGTGTCTGATGATCTGTCACTGTCTCCCTTCACCCAAGATGGAACCATCTAGTTGCAGGAAAACAAGCTCAGGGCTCCCACTGATTTGTATGGTGAGTAATAGTGAGTTGTATAATTCATTATATATTATAGTGTAATACTAATAAAGTACACAATAAATGTAGTATGCTTGAATCGTCCCAAAACTATCCATCCCCCACCCCAACCCCTGTCCATAGAAAAATTGTCTTCCATGAAACCAGCTGCTGGCGTCATAAAGGTTGGGGCCCACTGCTCTAGACTACGCCCTAGGGACATACGATTGCCAGTGACACTGTACGGTCTTACCAGGTCTGCAAAACTCAACCTTGACTCTGCCGCTGTCCCCTTATACTCTTCACTTACATCACCATTTGGACAAGTGTAGACTAACAATACAAGAAGGATTTGTGTGCATGTACTGAAAGCAGACGTAGCATTAGGAATGTGGCATCCTAATATCTGTGGAGAAAGTACAGTGAATATCTCTGCCTCCAGCTTTCCAACATTCTGGAGAGCCAGCTTCCCTGCATCTTCTATGTGAACCAATTAATAGGACGTTAAAGAAAAAGGTAAGAATTTGTTTGAACTCAAGGATCTGACGCAGGCTATTTCAATGAATTTTGCATTCTAATAAAATAAATAATTGAAGTGTTACAAATACTTTATGTCCAAATAAAATAATATCCAACTTTTTGTGTAATATACTAAAGCTTATCAAATAGCTTCCATTAAGTTTGAAGGAAAAAAATTTAAAAATCCACTGTAACTGAGCTTCAAATAACATAAGCATTGTGTTGGCAAGTTTGGTAAGAGTATGTTCTCCACAAGTTTATAGACGTGAAATTGTCATCAGTATGTCTTCTGAAAAGTGGGTGAGTGATAGAAACCACTATATTTTAGAAAATCATTTAGTTAGAATTATGATCATGTACTTGGGTTCATGAAGGATCTTGCACAAAGAAAACAAGCAAGTTGTAACCCTCTCTGTTTTTTACTTTCATTGACAAATTTTATGCCAAGTTTTGGAATCCTATTGTGGCTATTAAGAGCTCTTTTGATGCATTAAACTTGTCTCACCAAAGCAGGTGTTTGACATATGACAGGCCCTGCTTCAGTACTATCAATAGTTTCATTACAGGGGAGTTATTCTCCAAATATACCTCTCGTGGATAGAATTTAATTTGAACCACCTTTTCTAGATGGTAGATGTTTCTGATTTTTTTTCTTGAAATAGGGAAAAAGGTTAAATAGAGGTGATAAGCAACTCCAATTTAATGTGTGCATTAATCTATAATTTATCATCTATAATTTTAGTTATTGTAGATATTTAGTTGTATCTACTCAGTTATCTTTCATTAACTACGAACTCATAATCTACAAAAATACATCAAATGGCTCCATTTTCACATTTTCTAGAATTATGTATCATAGTACTGTGGTTAGATAAGATTATCTAAAATGGAGATAAATTCCTTCATAAATTTGTCAAAATATATCTAATTAGCTATATATAAAATTATAAATATATCATGCCTGCCTTAGAGGGATAAATTTAGAGGCAACATTTGGAGAAACACAGTAGTGACATATGAAAAGTATGACTTTATTTTCCCCCTAAGCTATAAATAGTAATAGCTAACACTGAATGCTTCCTATGTGCCAGTCATACAACACTGAGTGTGTACTAACTCAATCCTTACAACACACCTGTAAGATTCCAACTATTAGGATTCTCATTTTATAGATGAAGAAAATGAGGTACAGAATAATTAATTAACTTGCTCCTAGACAAAGCTAGTAAGTGCCAAAGCTGGGATTTAAATCTGGACAGTAGGGTCTAAAATCAGTCATCTTAGCCACTGGTTGTATAATTTATTTAGACATAAAATTAGCAAAATATTTATTACGTATCAGAATAATCTTTTACATTTAATAATAAAGATAATGACAAATGGTCCATTTGTAGTACAGGACATCATCATATACAAAGCAGCTTATTAATGTACTGCTGTCATGGGAAAAGAAGATGTTTCTAAATCATTTGTACCCTGAGGACACTACATGCCATTTTATTCAAAGTCTACAGAGATTAATTTCCAAAGGAGAAGTTGAAAAAAATCATCTTTCCTTCATCAGAAAACCAAATAATCGATTTTTATTTCTCAAAGGTAAGAAGGATCAAACAGACAACCCTTGAATCTAATGTGTGGTTCCACAAAGGATATAAAAATAGCAAGTGTGATGATTAGATCATTAAATTGTTCCCTCTGGGAAAATCCTTACACAGTATGTAAGGAAAACTGCAACATTACTGATGGAAATCTGAAATGGAGATACAGAGGGCCTAACCATTTTTCTAGAAGTCTAGAAGAAAGTGTTGGACCTAATGTTTAAAAACCTAGCATCTAACATTACTACTAGTAAGCAATTACACCATTGCTTAAACCAATATTATATAACCAAGAAAAAAAATGAAATCTATATATTCTGTTTACATTTTTACTCATCCACACTGCACCAGTTCTTCCCCATTGCTGGGTCCTCTCTGATAATAGAGTTTTTGCATAATATCTTTTAGTTCACCACAGCAGTGATGCATAAAATCATATGCCCAGAAAAATGATGAAGTCTCTCAGCATATAGGTAGCTATCAGAGAATGAATAAGGTACCATAAGAATTAATCTAAAATAATCCTAATATTTGTAGGTTTCTTTAAAAACTCAGTAATATACTTGTAGTTTCAAGTTACCATGTTAAGTGCTTATTTACCACATATTTGGGTTATCTGATACCTTAGAAAGTACAGAATAAGTATCTCCTTATCACAGAGGTAGGTCCCAAATAGATGTAGGATTTTGAAAGGAACACTTTGAAATCTTGTAATTTGTGCTTATCTTGAAATTAAATTCAGTCTTCATTCATTCCAATTTTTTCCAGCGTATTAAACTGTGAGAAATCTGCAAAGAATTGATTGGGAAGGTTCTCAAAGAACTCACTAAGATGGTAGCTTTTTACTAAGAAACTGATTAAATCAAGGCTGAAGGGTAAGATTTGCCAGACAAGCTTTCCTAGCTAGCATCCAATGAGTATTAGAATTTCCAAGTCTAATTTATAAACCCAAATATAAACAGACAAAAATAATAATTTTTATCTTCTTCAAGATAAGAGAAAAATGTAAGGTAGAGTGAATATTCAGACTCAGAAAATTTAATCAAAGAGCTGACAAAAACAATTAGCAAATGTGATTGTTTAGATTTTAATGAACTGTATTATGTAATCTATTATTACTTTTAATAATAGTAAAATACTATAGAGAAACTTATTTGTAAAATATATCTTGGCCTAAGAGTATATGTAATTAATACCCATAAAAGATGTGACTCTTTAATGTTTCCGATGAAGATTTAGCATAATTTTATTTAACAAATATAGCTCATTCTGCTCTTAAAACATGTAATTCATTATATCATTTGAATGTATTATTTAATCTAGGAAATTATATAATAAATAGCAGCAATATGGGAATAAAACAATTTAGTTTTACATTCGTAACTAAGTATCCACCAGTAAAACTAAAATTTCAACTGTGAGAAGGTGATATATCTTATCATGACACTATAATGAGGAAATAGCACACTTTTAACCCATTATTTGTCATATTTCTGCATGGGAACACGTTTTGAAATAGGTTATATAGGCCTAATACATAACACAGGAATAATTACACAAGCAATTTTTGAGAGTGTATCCATATTCACCTTTCCATACTCAAATGATACAAAATAAAGAATTCAAAGACACTAGCTTCATTCTTATTAGAGTTATTTGCTCAAAACTACAGCCATAAAAATGTATATGTCAAATCTTATCATCAAAAAGCCCAGAAACTAGCTTCATTTTCAGGCATAATACCACAATGGCAAAACATCAGTCTTAGTGTTGATTTATTAGTTAATAACGTAAGCAGTAAGACATGGGCTTTCACACATACACAAAACAACCTCTGCTAAATAATGTAACATGAATGATATTAAGCACAGTTAAATACATTTGTTTCCTAGACAATTTGTCTAAGAGTTTTGAACTCTTTTGTGAGAATCCCTGGAGGAACTTAAATGTGGGTACTTAAGTTTTATAGGATTAACCAGGAATAATCTAAAATCAGAAGTCATAGCCCTGCTTAAACCATATAGCTTAATTATAGACTGATACAATCATAGAATTATAGTTGGCTTATCTAGATGATGGCATTCATATTAAAGGAAAGGAAAGACTTAAGAATGTGGAAATAATTGCCAAAAAGCACTCAGTAAAGTTGCAAAGAGAAAATTGTCAGTAAAGCCCCAGCCACTTCACTTATTAAGTTGTCTGTTAAGCATTGCAGTGACCAAGGGAGTATCCATACTTAGAAATGCATGATTCATCTTTTAAATAATATCCCAATATTGTTTCAATCTACTTTACATTTTTCTTTTGTTTTGAAGAAAAATTAAGCTGTTATTTTCTTTGGTCAATATATATGTTCATAAGATACCTTATAAATTCTATTGCTTATTGGGTGCTAGCTAATAAAATGTATTCATTCATTTTCCCCTCAATCTACCAATATTTATTTTGGACTTACTAAAAGTAAGGAGCCTAAGCCCTAACACATTTGTAAGTGTGGGCTGAGGCCTAGAAATTTGCATATTTAATAAGAATCAAAAATGATTCTGACCAAATATTGCACAACATTGATAAGGGACTGCTTCAAGGTGGGAGAAGCAATGACAATATCATGAAGGATGCAGTATTTGAGGCGTTTCTAGAAAAATGGGTAAAATCTGGGCATGTAGAGACAGTACAAAGGGCAATTAAGAAGAGGAAAGAGACTAAGTTAGGCACAAGAGCGAGAAGGTGCAGAGTGAGGAAACAGCCAGAGGCCTAGATTGACTAACAATAAGAAAATTAGAGAGTCACATAAGAGATGACTGCAGGTCAGAGGAGAATTGATTAGGATTAAGAATGTCAAAACCAGGTAGTACTGACTCTACTAAATACACGACAGAAAGTTTGTGAAATTTCCAAAGCAGGTAAAAGCTTAATTCAAAGTATAGAAAGACAGATGGTGAGAAATGGTTGAAATCATGGGAGGAGGTGAGGTGGCTGGGGAGGCAAAACATAACACGATGAAGGCAGACTATGGAATATCATTGAGGAGTGGCTACATTTGATTGCCTGGAGAAAGAAGAGAAAAGAAGGAAAACTGGGTGATGATGTTACCAAAACACCAGGGATGTGGTCTAGGTCCTGCTGCTTGCTGCACAGAAAGGCAATCACTGAGACAGTGAGTACTGCCAGGGAAGAAGGCTTTAATTGGGTTCAATAGCCGGGGAGATAAGAGAACGCAGTGAATTTAAAGGATAACTAAAGGAAATGTATCTAAGAATGAAAAGGTTGAGTCAGGGGCACAGCATGGTAACATGTGGGAAGAGAGGATATAGACGTTACATTGCCTAGGGACATCTACATCTCTTTACCTCTCTGGACCACTAGTATAAGTTCAAAACAGAGACTAAATTGCAATGCATATTTTCTGTGCAGGCTAAAGACTAAAAAGGTAATGGAGCTTTACTGCAAGATGGGTTTTAGATGAGAGAGTCAGATGAAAGTGCAAGGGATTGCCAGCACTTATGATGGTACCATAGTCACAGATGACAGGAAAGCAAGGAGTGGAAGATTTCAAGTCGAGTGCACAATCATTTTAAAAATGAGAAGGTGCAGGAAATTGATGAGGGAATTTGCAGAACCCAACTATCTCAAAATTTGCATTTAAGTCTGGGTACCCTTATTTAGTTTGTGGAGTTCTCTATTCTGGTCCTTAGTTCTGTTGCTCCTGTTGGGGAGGAAGGAGAAGAAAGGTTGCCTGCTCCAGTGTGTCCCTTTGAGGGGACAGGAGATTACTTCTGAAATGCTTTCCAAGCATGTAGAACATCTTGTACAGCAATTCCAGCACGGAGATGTGTACCCTGAGATATGCCAACACAGCCAGCTCGTCCAGGGCTAGACCACCTAATTTTTGAGTTTCAACTTCTGAACCAGTGTAAACTGAATAACAGCACTTGCCACATGCACCATTTCACTTCAGAAACATGTCACATGAATCAATGAGGGTGTGGCTTTAGAGGAGCTGAGCAATTGGAGTAAAGCTCTGTAAATGCCAAATAATTTCTCACCTTTAATATTCAACAAGGATTCGTGAAATGTTAAAAGAAAAAAAATAGAGGACTTAAGAATAAAAAAATGGCTAGTGGGACACATTTACTGGAATTAAGGAGGATTACAAAACTATTTTCTCGATTTTATTTTTTACATTAAAACAAACTTGCATTTTTTAGCCCTAGAGAAAAAATGTCTTTCATGAAGAAAAGCTAAGTGAATTTCCTGAAAAATATGACAGCTAGTTAACAATTTATATCTTTTTCAAAGTGTTTGCTGTTATGGTTTTTAGGGCCCAAGTTACTAAGTTAATCTACAAGGGAATCCAAAAGTGATCAAAAATACCTAAAAATGGTTCATGCTTAGGTAAGGGTTTCAGAGCATAAAAAACAAATCTTAAAAATGACCATAGGACTATTTTGATCTTTATTTTTGAACAAATCGGGTTTATATATTGCTTCCTTTCTAGACTTTCTATTGTACTTTTAAAAATAAATCCCCATCACTGCACTGATAACATGCATTCTTCAACTGTTTATTGGGTACTAACTATGGGTCAAGGCAGTATGCTGAATGTCAGAAATAAAAAGTTAAACTAGACATTCCCCAGCCTTGGAAGCTCATGACCCAGCTCTTTTATTAGTTGTAAAATTTACTGGATAGTTGTTTCACTCCAAACCCCCTTTACATAGTATTTTGCTATTGTCTTTATATGTTTATCTCCCAAGCTTTTAATATACTTGCTCCAAAACAAAAAAGTGAAATGGAATGTTTGATATAGCTGCTACCCAAAATGTTAAATTGAAGTTCTGTATTATGTTCAATGATTAAGATAATTTAAATGGAAACATACATTTTTAAGATGAAAAATTAATACATTCTCTCTTAGATATTATTCAAAAAATAATTTTAAATGGAGGTTAATATTATAGTTTCTCACAACTTATCTAATCTTTCAGAGAAATAAAAGGAATCACTGATCATTTATAGTACTATTTCACGTTTTGCCATTTTTTGTAACTTAAATGTGTGTAAAACATTTGTTTGTAAAATTAAATGTTATCCAAAGGTTTGGAATAGCTTTAAGACTTTGGAGTATTTATCAAGTCAATATATCTAAATGTGCTACCTTGAAATGTATCTTTGTCTCCACCTTGTTTGAGCTGAATAAACTGAAAGAGATTAAATTCATAAATCTTACCTATAGCATCTATAGCTGATGTAATAATTCAAATGAAAATAAGAGGTATGAAAAAATATGAGCCAAATTAGTGAGCAACTCAGTGTCAGTTTCCTTTAACTGAAGTTAGAGAAAAGAGAGAAGGGTAGGCCGGGCGCGGTGGCTCACGTCTATAATCCCAGCACTTTGGCAGGCCAAGGCGGGTGGATCACGAGGTCAAGAGATCGAGACCATCCTGGTCAACAAGGTGAAACCTCGTCTCTACTAAAAATACAAAAATTAGCTGGGCATGATGGTGCATGCCTGTAGTCCCAGCTACTCGGGAGGCTGAGGCAGGAGAACTGCTTGAACCCAGGAGGCGGAGGTTGCGGTGAGCCGAGATGGTGCCATTGCACTCCAGTCTGGGCAACAACAGCGAAACTCCGTCTCAAAAAAAAAAAAAAAAAAAAAAAAAAGAGAGAGAAGGGCAAGATAGGGACAAAGTAACTGTTGGCATTAGCATTGTTAAAGTCTCATTTTTAAAGTAATAAATTGTTTCAGCATTAAGTAATATAACAGAAAATATTTCTCCCAAGTAATAATCTAGAATGCAGTTAAAATTGATGCAGTATAATATGCTAGTTCAGCTTAAATATGAATTTCAACTAACTTACAGTTGTATAGTATTGCTACAAATCGTTAGACAAATGAAAATATAAAGATCTACATAATGTGCAGCAACAATAGTTGATGAGAATCACATCTTTTTAGGTATCATTTTAAAATCTGGTTTTCATTTTTTCTTAGATGATTACTAAATTCTCAGGTGTGTGGGTTTTGTTTGTAAGTATTTATGTTAACTTTAAAATAACTCCATTATCTTAAACAAATGTCTTTGAACATAGTCCTTGAGACACCTGATCAGTGCACTTTGTATCAGCATGTGCTAGCGTACCTATATATCAGCCGCTTTTTCTTGTCAGTCTGACATTCTTACCTTGGCTCAAATAAATTAATGTTCTGACATCTGGCAGCAATAATAATTTGATAAGCTACTAGAAATAGGGGAGAAAAAGAAATGGAAGGCGACACAAAAAGATGAAAGGAATAGCAGAGACATCTTAGTGTTTATAAATATATACGTTGGCTGGTATTTTGTTTGTGTGGAAGAGAGAGTCGTGTGATATTAGCTTTGTGATGGGGCTGAAACTGTGTCTGACGTTGCAGCAATTACCTGACCATACATTACTTGATTCTCAGAATATGCAAAAGTATGATACTTGATAGCCGACTTTACTACACTCTAAATGACCATAGAAATACCACATAATGTAATATGATCCTATTCATTAGAGTTCGCTGTGACTATGAGAACTTTCAAGGCAACTGTCTAGTTCTTTTTTAATGAAGAATTTTCATAGACGGTCATATACAAATCATAGTCTGTAAAATAGAACAACAACAACGTGAACTACATTTAAAAAATTTATAATATTTTAAGTTCTGGGGTACATGTGCAGATCGTGCAGGTTTGTTACGTAGGTATACATGTGAACTACATTCTTATTTTAAGATGCAATTGAAGTATATACATCAAATATGGAATTCACAGTATGAAGGATATTGTGAGGTTTTCATTTTGACTTTTTAAATATAAATGATAATACTTGGTCAAATGCTATAATGGAGAAACTTGACAGCTGATTACATCAGGCTTGCTGTGAAACAGTAATGCTAAGTTCGTTATTCTCCAATAAAGTCTCAACATCTGTTATCTTTGAGTCTATTTATTCTACATTTATTTATTGAGAGGTGTATTTGGGCCAGTCATTATTCTATGCTCTGGGGATACAGCTGAGAATAAAACCAAGTCCCTACCCACAAAGAGCATATTTTCTAGTGACTGAGAGTAAAAATAAGCCCACAGTATAATACCAGGTTTTGATGGCACTAAGAAGAAATAGAAAGCAGGTATGGAGATGGGCAGTAACGGTGATGGAGGGGGTGATTTTTAGATACGACAGGGAATGCCTAGGAAGGTAAAATTGCATGACGTTATAACTAGATGCTATCTTACTGGCTCAATGCAGTCTTCAACTTTTGTGTATATCAATATGGATTATTTGAGAATAATCTGCATTAAGAATGTTCATTCCCTACAAGGTTATGGCAACAGTGGGTGATGAACAATTGACATATTAAATACAAAGTCAATCACAGAAAGATAAGAAGCATCTTTAATTCAGCTTATAGAATTAATATTATAAAAATACTCAATTTAAAGACTTTGTCATCAGGCATTCATCCTTTCATTAAAAAGCTTTTTTTAAAAATGATCTATCATATGCTATACCCCCTGAATTAGCAGTAAACAAAATGCACTTTGGCTCTTTCTCTATGGAACTCAAATTCTCACAGGGAATTCTATTCACACAGATGAGACAGAGCCATCAAACACTCTTCCTAGCACCATCAAAGTTTCAGTTAAAGATTTCAAAATTCGTATGTCCATCTTCTTCTGATCTTCTTTTACATTTGAAAAAAATATTCACCTTACTCTTCCTTTCTGGGGCATAGCTCCTAATAATTTTTCACAGGGTACAACTAGTTCTTAGGCTTCTCCTTACTGAAAAGGGGTAAGAAATGAGGGTATACTATAGATGCAGAGTTTTGTAATCATATATCAGCCACTTGTAATGACATTAGGCAATACCCATAATTACAATGATAATATGGCTTACGTCTTTACAGCCTGTTAGATACTTTTGCTCACTCAAGATCTTGTGATTAAAAATAGGAATGTCTGAATTTGAAGGCACACTGGTTTAGTGCCAATATCCAAACCACTGGGATACAAGAAAAAAAAAAGTGAGGATTACTCCCAATAATTTTGGAAGTTAAGATAAATTACAAAACTGGCATATAATATGTTACAGAAGATTAAGCGTTTGGCAAATTTCTTGGAAGGGTTAGACCGGTTTTTAGGCTGGATCAAAAACAAACAGAAGACACTCATCTATCTAATAAAACGAAAAGTCATTCAGGATGGAGTTGGCTTAGTACTGAAAGAATAGCAAAAAGAATTCCAGAAGCACATGTTGGCAATGCCCACTCAAGCACTGTTAAGGGAGAAGGCATCTTGGCCAACAGACTCAGAGAATTACAGTCTCATTCATTTGTTCAATATTTTTTGGATACAATATATTATAGATGTCAGACTAGGTGCTAAGGATACAGTGGTGTACAAGACCCACAATGGCCCTCATCCATATGGAGCTTGTGTCTAGCAGGGGATTTATATCCAGAGAGAATTCTACATAGATGTTTCATACTATTTAGTCTGATGCCAGTAAGTATTTGAGATATAGGACTCCTTTTATTCTGAACATACATTGGTTTGGTAATCTGACTATAATTGGCTTTCTACGTAGATCTTTTATGGGAGAATATAATGTTTTTGAGAAACTAGGAATTCTGACCTACCTTACAATTATTTATCAGGGAAAACTAATAAACAGTTTGATTTATATCAAGAAATCAGTCTACTATGAGTAAACTGACAAAAATAAAATTTAGAACTTTTGAGTTTGAGAAGCGGATTTAGGCCCATTAAGGTAATGACACCCTGTGAAGTCTCTTGGGGGTTGTACAGCCAGGGAAGGACCCCAACCTCTCATTTGAGTATTCCTCTGTTATCTTTGAAATAAATCAAATGCAACTCAAATTACAAAATAAACATAGAAGTTCAAGGCTAGAGATGTTTATTATTCAAAATAATTAAAAATTATCTGATTAGAGGCATTTATATTTTCCTATTTAAAAAGTAGTCTGTGCAGTCAAAATAATTTTTAAAATAAGTATCTTCAGTTTTTATCCCCCGAGTTACCATCTTGTATAATATAAACCATGATAAGTAGATTTCTCTCTGTTATGATTTCCTCCAGTGACTCAAAACAAGTGAATAATACTTTGCTAGCCATCAGTACTGAACAAGAACAAATTCCACAAATCTAAACTACTCAATGGGGCCTAAGCACCTTTCTTCCAAGCCATTAATACTAAGCCAAAAAAAAAAAAAAAAGCATAACTGACATCATAAGCAATCAATAGGCTTTATAGAAGGATATCTTCATTGCTTACTCATTAATGATACATCTGTAACTACTATTTTTAGCGCATACAATTGAAAAAGATGACTTTTAATATGCAAAACTTTAGAAGTCATTGGAATAGTAAAGATGCACAGCACAAGGGCATACAAAGTTCAATAATAATTGGTCACATGAATGAGGTCACATGTATTCCACAGTAGAGTTGATTTTAAAGCAATACATTAAAATAAATGTAATATAGTACCATATATTTATTATATAGTGGTCTCTGTTCTGAAACATAGACAAACACAAAGATATTAAATACTTTAATGTGCAGAAATGATAAATTAAGGACCTGTAGATAAGATAACAAGAGTTTAATTTTGCCAACTTTCTCTTTGGCTTTCTCCTTGGGTAGCAGAAAGATGTATTCACTGATCCTTCCGAACAGCCAAAACTTTGGGGTTGAAAACAACCTCAAAATCTCTCCTTATACTACAGCTCCCTAGAAAATAGCTTTCTGTTTAATACAGTTTTCCTCAAAATTTCACAAGGCCAACTTTTCCTGTGAGAAGAAAATTTTTTCTTTAAAACAAAGCTCCTTATAATGTTCTACAATCCATTTTTTCTTTAAACCCAACCTTCCAATTTATAACAGATTACTTCCTTTAAGTGTATCAGAAGTGCCATTTGTGATCTCTTTTATGTAGCATATTTTTGAGCGCTTACAAATAAGAATGTATTTATAGAGAATGAATAATAAAAGGAAGAATTAGTTCAGGTAAACATGACATCAGAAACAGAAGAATTTGAACTGTAGAAATTGCTTTTGAAACCACTGCTATATCCTACACATCATCTGTGTCTACTTTATTGATCATCAAAAGCTTTATCTGTACTTGGTTCCTCCGCTCTGGAATTCAGCCGGAGAATAATTTTGAATAAGCAAGCAAGCAGTGAAAAGAAATAAAGGGTTACATTCATTACCACACATCTGAAGGAAGAAATGAAGTAGTCGCACAAAACTGAGCTGTGGCTGAGTAACATTATAATCTCCATATCCGTAATATATACTAGCTGGTTGAAGGAGTAAGCGAATCCCATTGAAATAATATTTTCAACAAAAGTGTTTCCTATCAAACTGACATTAACAGAAGCTCTGGAGGTCACACATTTCCTAGCTTTCTTGCTAAAGAATGTACTTCAGAAATAATGAAATACAAAGATCTTCCACCCTTACTATAATTCTGAACTGTTACCAGTATCCAATTTTTGCGGCTCATGAAATGACAGGGAGACCATGGTCTACCTCTCTAAGCAGTGGTTCTATTTTCTTTGAGCCCCTGTATATCTATAGATTTAAGTAAGTTGTTCTCCCAGTTTTTAGGATTGGATAACCTTTAGAATCTGATGGAAGTCATACACCTTCTTCTGCATACATGTACTCACACAGTTGAATATAAAATTTTAAGAGAGTCACTCTCTTTAGAAGCGAATCCACATACTCCAGGCCAATAGTGCAGGCTTGAAGTGAAAATGTGAAGGAAGAATAGATATTTTGTATTGCTGAATTTAAAAATAAATTTGAAAGCAGGCAATAAAACAACAGGAAAAAGAAACAGAATGAGAAACAGAAATGAAAAGAATGTGCAATAAAATCCTGCAAGTGTTCCATGTGGGCATCTGGTAGGAGGAGCACCTCCATCATCTTGTCCTTCCCGTTACTTATGTTGTCACTACCTGAGGTAGGTGGGCCAATGAGAAAAGCTGCCTCTTCTGTTCATTTCCCAAGGATTCAGCCTGCCTTGGTGAGAATGGCCTACACTTCATTACCTAGTTTTTGAAAACTCTGAGCCCCAGATATGTCCTATGAGGACAGATTTCCAAACCAGCAATTAGGACATATAATCTGACACCTTAAGTGTATTTATGGAAGCATTAGTACTATCTAGGAAAGTCTATGATATCAGATAGATTCTGTCCCTTTTGTGATAGGTCTCCTTTTCTCACCTAGAACTTTTAACTAGCTCATAACTGCTCTGTAATTATGCATACTAAATCTGCAATTTATTTTGAAATGCATCAGAAATAAGACAGATAGGTGAATATAGGAGTGATGCATTTTAGATATAAGATAAAGCAAATATAGCAAAATGTGAGTGGTAGAATCTGAGTATAGAAATGTTAAGTGTAAAATCCTTCCAAATTTTCAAGATGTTTAAAAGGTCTTATGATACAAATTTGGGAAAAAGTACAGTAAAGGAATGAAAATTTTGCAAAATAAATACTCCAAATAGATGACAATGATTATATAGCTGAGTGGTAGAATTATAGGCAATATTTTTGTTTATGGATTTTTTATTTGTCTGTATTTTTAAATTCTACAGATATTTTTAGGAAATAACAATACTTTTAATAAAGGATTTACAAATCAGGCTGCCATAAACTGGACTGCTGGATCAGAGGATTGTTGTTGGAGACTGATAAGGGATGAAATTTGCAAAGTTGATGTGGGGCTATTTATTGTAGAAATCAGACTTTCTCTTTGAAGGTAACTAGGTAGAGGAGGAGGAAGACCCTAGAGTGGCTGTGCAAGGAAATAGCACAACAGGATTAGAGCATTTTTTAAAAAAAATCTGAAAATAGAAGAATGAATTGGGGTGAAGGAAAAGGTACAGAGTACATGTGAGGTTCATGAGGAAACTCAGTAATCCACACAGCAACATCTTCAGTAACACAAGCAGAGTTCTCATAGGCAAATACTGTACAAGATTTTACTAATTCTTGCTAACATAAATAACTGCAAAACATCCTAGAATACATCAGAGAATGGGGCCTTATTCTACTTCACTAGTGAAATGATTTCCCAATACTGTCTTGCCCTACTCCTAGGAGAGAAGCAGAGGAGAAAATTCTTTGGGGCAGTTTGATTTTATAATGCATGTGAACAAGAGACACGTTGTTAAAATATTCACAATTGTGTGGACATATACACACTTAGCCAATTGCTTTACTTGAACCTCTTAAATACATATTAACAGCACAAATATTGTAGCAGAATCATTCTATTAAAATTATTTGTCTTTCTGAGTTCCATGTAACTTTCTAGTTAAACAAATTCAGTGAGATCAATCATTTCTTTCAAGAAAAACACAGAGAAGTATTAATAGTATCCAAAAATAACACATACAGTATTTACATTCTAGTAAAGGTTTTGTCCAAATAATGTTGTGTTATACTTGTCTTTAAAAAATCAGACAGCAAACTCGTTATGTTATGTTATAATGTCAAGCCACCAGTAAGACAGTCACACCTTTAAGTATGCCTAACTCAGAGTATGTGTGACTATAAGATCAACTGCTTACCACTAACATAAGTGAAGTGCAGGTATAAAGAAGCACCCTTGAAATGAGAGTAAACAAATATTTGTATTTAACGTAATACCCCAATCGTAGTGGTCATGTGTCTGAAAATAGCAATTGACTGATAAGCAACAAAACAGCAAATAACAATAGTATTTGCATTATAAATTCATATGCTGTCTCAGTAAACATAAAATGCATAATAATTTATAACTATACGGATTGAACCTATTTTTCTCATATCATCTATGAACAATAGATGATATCATGTATTGCTTATGAATGAGAATTTAGAGCAATCAGAAGCAATAAGATAAAGACAACAAATTATGTTTGACAGATTATGATTTTTCTCTGTTTCTCTCAATACAGCCATCAAATATAGCAGCATGTGATCACTGCAGCTGCACAGAGGCAAATGGAAGTTGGTACTATCATCTGAATCAATTTTCCTTTATTTTTGTAACAGGTAGAAACTAGAATATAAATGCAGACATTCAATAGCACTCAAAAGCCTCTGAATGGACCAAATTAGAAGGAAACACTGGCCAGGCATGGTGGCTCATGCTTGTAATCCCAGCACTTCAGGAGGCTGAGGTGGTGGATCACAAGGTCAGGGGTTTGAGATCAGCCCAGCCAACACAGTGGAACCTTGTCTCTACTAAGATTACAAAAATTAGCTGGGCGTGGTGGCAGGCCCCTGTAATCCCAGCTACTTGGGAGGCTGAGGTGGGAGAATTGCTTGAACCCAGGACGCAGAGGTTGCAGTTAGCTAAGATCACTCCATTGTACTTCAGCCTGGGGCAACAGAGTTAGACTCCATTTCAAAAAAAAAAAAAAGAAAAAGAAGAAAACACTAAAACTTATTTAAGAGACCACTCAAAAAGCAGTTGCCTAAAAGATGCTTATGTTCTTGACCTACCTCAGTGAGCCACTATTTGTAGGACCCAAGGCAATACAATGCGGAATATTAATTGCATTTATGGGGGCCTCAATAATTCACTCCCTTTGTTGTCATCCCTTTATCAAGTGAATTTTGAGTACTTTCTGTAAGAGCAAAGTACCTTTGACCACCCTATGGGACCTGCCTCAGCCAGTAAGACAAATCGGAAGTGACAGCGTAACCGTTACAAACCTAGATCTCAAGAGCCCTTGTAAGTTTCTGCATTCCTTCTTGCACTTTTGCCATTGCCATGAGCAGAACATGCCCAGACTAAACTGTTGGTCCCAGGAAAAGGATGAAAAACAGGTGGGACAGATCTGTCAAAGCTAAGGAATGCAAACCAAGCCCAGCCTAGAACAGAGCCTATAGTCATCTTGAGGTCAGTGAGTGATCCCAGGAGAGTTCAGCTGAACCCTGCACACATGAGAAATAAATGTTCTTTGTTGTATGCCACTGAGATTTTGTAATTGTGTTACAAAGCAGCAAAATCTAGCTGATACAAAACTTTTCTGTGTCAAGTATCCTTATGTATAAGTAGGTGTTTTTTTTTTAAATTGGCTTTTTGTAAAGACTATCTAAATCTGTAATAAATGAAACATTTTGCACGTCCACTGCCTATTTTGAAAATTATTGACAAAGAAATTCCTGTCTTTCTGTGTGTGTACAGATTGCCCAGCAGTTCTAATTTTTTTACTGATATTTTTAATGTGGTAGAAAATTACATTATAATGTATATCATAAGACCTTACATTTCCTTGTTTTACACCTTTGTAAGAGAAAGACAAGTCACTACATTATTTGATGGCCTCGTATATAGACAATCCTGAAGGACTTCAATAGAAATGGGTGTCTACAGATCTTCTCTGAAGTTTTATGCCCTCTTCCAGGAAACAACAATAGTAACAATAACTGAACTATGAGACAGGAAAAAATGAAGTGCATTATAATATTAAATGTTAATTTCTTCATGTAAAATGTTTAACGAGCTCTAAATAATATTTAAGTCCTAATTTTTCTATGTTGGTCTAAGTTGTCCCTTTCAAATACTTCATGCAACACTTTTATTAATATGCTTTCTAAAAAACCATTCAACCATTGAGCAACTTATTAGAACACTGGCATTGGTTTTCCTTGTTCCATCTTAGGAATAATGCTTCCAAATTATCCAACAGAGATGACTACAATTTTGGATGACTCACACTCTTATAGCCCAAATCTTTGCAAAACATATTGTCACTGATGAGTGCCTTTGTGTGTTACATGAACTTCTAAGTAAATTTAAATAAACCTAAATGAGTTCTTTTCCTGTACAATTTTTAATCTAATTATCTGAAACGAAGGAGAGGAGCAGCCTCAAGGGTTTATAGGTCCCATACCTAAACTATACTGTAAATGCACATGTGTGTACAAATCTAATAGATATACTTTTTAAAACACCATTTCACTTAGCTTAATATCAGAAATTTTGTGTTTCTAGTGTATACAACCAACAATTTGTACAAGAAAGTGGACCAAATGTGTGTGAGGTAGTAGGGAGAAAATATGTTCTTTATAAACATAAAAATCATTATTGATCAGGTACTATGTACTACAGCGATTTTTTTGAAAATACATTTTTAAGTCAAGATGCTCAAGATCTAATAAGAAGAGATATGAAATATTAATGATATGAATTCATGAGTAAGCACAAAGAGAGGTAAGATCACATATTGATATGCCATCTCACGTGCCCAAAGAATATCAAATGTACCAATACCTGAAAAGAATCACATATTCAGTTAAATTGGTACTCTAAATATGTTTCCTAAAATTCTCTGAAAGTGAGAAAATACACCAATTAGTTTTCCAGCAAGTATCTAATATCAGATTTTTTTCTATAAGAGAAACTTAGAGATATATTTTCAACAGATTAGGTTCATATTCTAAAAGTAAGAAATAACATTACTTTAGAGACGCTCTGCATGAAGAACTACTGGCTTTGCTCAGGGCTATTTTGAGAAGAAAGGAACAGAAACTTAGATTTTTAAGAACCATACTTCCAGATTAAATGTCCAAACAATATGCAATTGCATATATCATCATCATTCTCATTTTCATTACTGAGGAAACGATCTTAAAGAGGTCGTAACCCTAGAATAGAGGTTTTTAACAGTTAGTCTGTAGACTCCCCCTGAGGGTACCTAAGAACCTGAAGGGGGCTCATTAGGTCAAAATCATTTTCAAAATAGTATTAATACTAATGCGTCATTTTACACCCTTTTCTGTGTTGATATTTGCATTCTGGTACAGCAGCAGTGGCGAGTGTAACTGCTGGTACCTTATAACAAATCAAAGCAGTGGCGGCAGCGAGCTGTACTAACAATCAGTGCATTCTTCACTGCCAGAAAACTAGGGGCGGGAGGAATGTCATAGTCTTTTAAGAATGTCTGTGACTAAGCAGTAACAAATTTGTGATATCGCAATTATTCTTCTTTTTCTTTTTCTTTTTTTTTTTTTTTTTTTTGAGACAGAGTTTCACTCCTGTTGCCCAGGCTGTAATACAATGGCATGATCTTGGCTCACAGCAACCTCCGCCTCCCAGATTCAAGCCATTCTCCTGCTTCAGCCTCCCGAGTAGCTGGGATTATAGGCATGTGCTACCACGCCCAGCTAAGTTTATATTTTTAGTAGTAGAGATGGGGTTTCTCCATATTGCTCAGGCTGGTCTCAAACTTTCGACTTCAGGTGATCTGCCTGCCTCAGCCTCCCAAAGTGCTGGGATTACAGGCATGAGCCACCATGCCCGGCAGATATCACAGTTCTTGATTATACATCTTTTTCATACTCCATGTGACAAAATGAAAAATGCAAATAACTCACTTCATACCAAAATATGATTGTGAAAGCACCTGTGCAATTATTTGAGTTACAAGCTGAACTGGCCGTTTTGTGTATGAAGTACTATTTTTACTTGAATGAATGACTGACAGATAAACTACGGTTATTCAGACTTGAGTGTCTGGCAGACATTTTCTTGAACATTAATAAAGTAAACCTGACACTTAAAAGAAAACAATTGACAGTGATTGTTGCCAATGATAAAATTTAAGGTTTAGAGCTAAATTATAATTTGGGGAAATTTTATCTCCCACTGTCCACTTGATAGCTTCCCAATATATAAAATCTTGTCTGAGGAAATGAGTGGCAAAATTAACGAGGCGACTGTTTTAAATAAAATGTGTTAACATTTGAAAGATTTGCATAATTCAGTGAAACAATGAGCAATGCATGATATTACAAACTCAAGCATGCAAAAAAGATTCATTCAAAAGCAAGATACATCATTGGAATTAAATTTAAATGAATGCAAAAAAAAAGGTTCATTGATATGGTTTTCAATTCTGTATTGCTACTAACCTTTAAGAAGCTACCATTAATCAAAGTTTTGGTGTAGCGATAAAGAATATTCACAATTACCTAAAAAGTTATTAAAATAATTCTTTCTTTTCCAACTACATATCTGTGTCAGGCAGATTTTCTTCATATACTTCAACCAATATAACATATTGCAACAGATTGAATAAAGAAAGAGATATGAGAATCCAACTGTCTTTTATGAGGCCAGAAATTAAATAAGTTTGCAAAAATGTAAAATGAAACATTCTTTTTACTATTTTTTGTTTTGGAAAATATAGCTATAGCTCATAGAAATCATTTTTTTTATGACTTGATGTTATTGTGAATCAATAAATATTTCTAAAGTAGTTGAGTTTTAACTTCAAACATAATAAGTATTAATAGATATAACCCACATTAAAAAAAATAACATTTGTGGGGTCCTAATTAATTTTTAATAGTGGGCCTAAAACCAAAATATTAGAACAGCTGTCTCTTAGTGTTAAGGAGAAAATATTAAAGCCCTGCTTACCCTGACCCAAAGCCCATGCCTTTCCCACTTAACTGCAATACATTTCATTATAAATACATTTCAGAGATTGAAATTTCCAAAAAATAGAGGAATTATTCTCTAAGTGAAAAACGCCTTGGTACCATAACTATTTATTATTGTAAATTAATTTCAGATTTTTATAAACTACATAATATACACATATCTCATGTTAAAATACTTTAAATCACATTTATGACTATTATTTAAGTCATAAAGGGCTGAAGAAATTTCCTCCATTTATCTGCAAGTTTTCTTTAAAGACTGTGGGTGTAGTATTAGAGGAAGAGTGACTCATGCTTTAAGAATCAGTTCAATTAAATTAAGAATTGTCATAACCTTAAAATCTGTTATTTCACTTTTTGATGTAATATTTTAAGATTTTTTTTCTGGTAATACAGGCACTTAATTTTATTTCTATAGATCTAATTCTAAAGTAGGGTAATTTATATCATTTTAAGTAAAAACATCTGACTTCCTAAACAAGTTACATTACAGAATTGATGCCCTTTATTTTCCATTGTCAAGATACCTTTCTGCTTAGTTTACTAACAAATCATTAGTCTTTCCTGTCACAATAAAATTGCAGGCTAATATCAAATTTCAAAGGGTGCATTTTATGATCTGGGTATGATTAAGGATGGTGTAATGAATTTTTTAGCAGTTGCTCAAGCTTCATACCCAGTGAACTCTAAAAAAGGATGTTCATGATGAAAAAAAGATGGCTCAATTTCAATATTGAGGATAAAATAAATGTGTGAAATGTGTTTTTGAAGAATGTCTCATACGGCTTACAAATGATAGTCCTTTACATGAAAGATCATGTATTTTTTTTTATTTTTTGGGTGGGAAGGACAAAAAGAAAGGGGAAAGAAATCTGTAGTATGGCAGTCAAAGTGAGTAAATAAGAAATAAACTACACAAGAGGAAGAAAGAGAACAAAGAAATACATAACTCATTACAATACTTACTTGCATGTGCATAGGGTTACTTACAGCTCAAAACAAGAAGAAATTTAGGTAGCACAAACAGAGAATCCAGGAAACAGAAAACTAATTTGGACAATGCATGGAAAGAGATATTCAGCTGATCTAATTTTCAATATCTAGACCTCAAAGGGATCTCAGAAAGCATTGATTTTTTCAAGTATTAATTTCAAAGGCAGGTGAATGTGTTTTTCCATCAGTGAAATTATACACGGAATTATAATAAATATAACGGAGAAAAGTAGAGCTTCTGTGTTTCAGTTGAGGGGAGAGCTTTTCTTCAGCCATCTCTCCAGCCCCAAATCCATGACAAAAAAAAAAAAAAAACATCACTGGCCAAGGGTTGTCAAACACTGAACTTGAATATATGAATGCAGAGCAGTTAGGGTTCGGGGTAGGTAGCCGGCAGCTTGATAAGAACTTAGAAACAAAGATAAGGCAAACTAGCAAATGTTTTAAACTCCATTCTGAAGGCAATGGTAGAATTGAGAAAGTGGTGACAGAATGAGGTGCCACTATTGAAATGAGTGATTTTTCTGGAGTTCTGGAGAAGGCTAACACTGTGAAACCAGACAGATAACAGAGAAGTCACCAGTTGCCTATGCAGGAAACACTGACACATGACAAAAAGCAGCATCACTATATCTATCAAAAATAGTATTAACTTACCTTTAAAATTCTCTAGTTTAAAAAGCCTCTATTGGCTTATGATTATTACCCAAGAGTCACTCCTAGGGCTTAAACAATGTTCTCTTCTTAAAGACTTGTGAAAGCAATTTCTTAGTTCCCTATGTAGTTGCATATCTCCTCAGCAAATGATTTGTTTTTATTTAATAGGCACCACAAATCAGTAAAACTGACAATAAACTTGAACAGGTTTCCCTCTTCATGTTGGTAAGCAGAGTGAACTGTGCAGCCCACTCTTGGTAAGAGTGTACGATATCCATCTCTATTACTGGCCTTATTCTGGGGTCTCTTTTATTCCCTTATCCTTGTTATTGCCTCATCTCACCTTTGCCATTTAGTTAAAATTGATGTTTTCTTGTTATAGTATATATCTTGATATATTTATAATGGAATTCTTAAAATCTTTTTCAGAACAAACTGGGTTATCAGCAAATGGACAATATATTAATCTTGTTTGCTAAATAGTAACAGAAACGGCATCTGGGGCAATTTCTGAGTGCTAGGACTAACATTCAAAATCTTTAGTGATGCCATCATCTTCCTTCATATACAGAAGTGATGGTACTTATAAGTCAGTGTGGACACTGTCTGACTGTCTCATGTAAATAACAGCACTGTCCAGTTTTATGCGTACAATCGATAGTCTTAGAAAAAAGCACAAACAGCTAGCTTCTAAGGAATTATGCTCGGAATTTCAGTTTTTAGCATCACTGACACTGGAGACCAATCAATTAGATAATTTGAGACTAGACTCTTTCTACTCAATTGTTTAAACAAAGTATACCTAATTATGTTCTTTTTCTAATAGAATGAGCATCCTAGAGTTATTAGATTGTACACTAAGGGATATAGTGAAAGCAAACAGAGAAAGCACCCCCATGCTAATAGCAACATTTTCTCAAAAGTTTTCTAGTCGCATCACAACTATGATAGTAATATTTTGAACATGAGAAGAATTATTATTCTCAAGAACAGGTCTTGGAAATAGAAATTAAAGCAAATAATATCTCTCAATTCAGACAGAAATTAGTTAAAAGGAAGTTAGGCTACTTAACCAACATTTAAAAAAAGAGATTTGTGGCACACTGTGCCAGGATTTGAAGACAGAAAAAAGCAAAGAATGCAGCCATTTTTTTTTTCCATTCAGGGATTTTTGCCTTGATTGAGGAGATTCTATACATATAGCCAGCAATTATAACACTGCCAAATTTGTAACAAGTTATACAGTAAGTAAGAGCTATAGGAATTCTCATGAAATATCTTCTTGGATAATCTAAGCAGCTTCATAGAAGAGACAGCTTTCAAATAGGTTAAAATATTAGAAAGAACGTAATGAGTGAGGTGACAGTTTCTGGTAGAAGAAACAGCAGGAGAACTGCCCATTTGGTTAGAATGAAACAGAGAGGTCTCTCTTAGAGGAATAGAGAAAAAAAGTTGAAATTTTAAAAAGGGGGGTGTGGTTAGATCATAAAAGGCCTTGCATACCAGATAAAGAAACACCTGGTCTATATTTTAATTACATCAAGGGCTTCTGATTTATTAATTCCATACTGCAGTCTTAATTGAAAATACAGTATAAAATTCGAAAAGAAGATTGAGTACTCATTTCATTGTTACTCAGTAATAAATAGTATAGTACCTTGTTAAGCATTAAGGCTCTAGTGTACAGAATGGGATTAAGTCTTAGTTTGCCCCTTTACTTTGGACAAGTTACTTCACTTCTGTGTGCCTTATGTATATCAACTCTAAAATAGGGATACTAACTACACTGGATTTATTTAAAATCAAATCAAATAATGCAAGTAAAGCAAAATATCTGGTACCCTTTAAGCTCTCTATATGATGACATATACGTATAGACACCAAAGCACTTAAAAACACAAAACTATCACCCATAGATAATCTGTTACTTGCCTTGCCAGCCATGCCAAAAAAATGTCTTAAAAGTTATTATGAAGGATAATTATCCTAATTATGCTGATTACTATCCTTTGATTAATAACTAGATAACTAGATGATTAATTTCTAGTTATTAATCAAAGGACAGTAATCAGGATCTGGATTACCAAAAGTCCTTTTGGTAATTGCATTGGGTACAGCAGTACATGTAGGAAATTGGAGCTTTTTTATTAAACAGAGCACTCAAAATAAAGAATAAATGATAAAGAAATAAACACATAATATTTTAAAAAGCCCTTTAATTGAACAAAAGACCTTTCCAAGATTACCCAGACAATTGTTCTACACCTTGTGAATTCAGAAGAATTATGTTACCAGCAGAGGCCTAAAAAGGTTACCCAATGTATCTCTTTCCTCCAGCTGGGACTAAACTGACACAAGTGAGACACAAGGAATTCCTGTACCATCAGTTTTTAAAACCTCCAGAGAGATTGATTCTCCTGTTTTCTGTGGTAACCTGTTCTAAGGGTCAATGGCTAAGCATGGCAGAAAAATCCTTCCTCCTTGCCAAATTAAACTCTTCTTATCTATCCTGTCATGTTTTTATCTTTGTTTTTTTAGAAAGTGTCGGGTACTGAAATTTTAAAAAATCAGTTTAAAAACTTAGGTAAAATTCATTAATTTCCCTTTGGCCTGGATCATTTTCTGATAAGATCCCATGCCGTCTTTCTTAAAGAAGAATAATTTCTTTACTCAAAGCTTGAGTGAAGATGTAAAGACTGTATTTTCCAAAGATGCCAATAAAATCTCCTATCTCAAATGTTCTTCTAGAACCATGCCTCTCATCCATCAAGAGGTTAAATCCAGTTCCCTTCATCTTAAATCTGTAGCTTACTTGTGACCAATATATTGTGACTCAAGTGATGATGCAGTGTGACTTTCAATATAAGGCAAGAAAAATCAATTCAGCTTTCACCTTGCTGGAAAGGGACACTGATTGAGGAAGCAAGTAGTCTGATTAGTCAGAGGCTACCATGCTGTGAGGAAGCCCAAACTAACCCATGTGGTCAGACCACAGGGAGGAGCCCTGAGACCACATGCAGACAAAGAGATGCTCAGCCAGCCCACACTGCTCCAGCCCTCTCATCCTGTCCTAGCTCCAGTCGCTAAGGGACCACAACTGTGTGGATGATCATTAATCTGAATTATCCAGCCAAGTGCTTCTCAAAATTTTGATCCACAGAAATTATAAGAAATAATGAAATTATTGCTGTTTTAAATCATTGTGTTGTGAAGTGATTTGTGAGGCAGCAACTGTAACTAGAACATTTGCTCCTCTGCTAGAACCCTGTAGAGATTTTGTCCGCCTGTGAAGACAGACAAAATCAATAAGCTATAATCAAAATGCCTAAAAAGAAACTATTGTTTAATGAAATCTATTTTATGTATTATTATAATGTGTCTGAAGGCACTTTGTAATCTGTGAAGCACTACACAAGTGCCAAATGGTTTGGGTAATGAGACAATGAATTGTACCATATAAATGCAGAGCATTTCACCAAAGAAACAACCTTCCTCGCTCAAGACATACCTTTGGATATCTTCCCTGGTACTGCCAGAAAGGGTTAAGTGTTCTCTCTTTTGTGCCTGTAGTACATTTTGCACCCATCTCTACTACTCTGGTTATGAGATCTAATTCTTTATTTTTGCATGCCTGTTTCTTGTACTAGGCTATAACTCCTCGATGACAGGTATTACTTGCCTTTGTGTCTTTAGATTGTAATACAGTATCTGTCACATAGTAAGCATGAATCCATATTTGTTACATACATTAAAAAATTAAGAGGTATCTACAGGCATGGCCATGTACCAAAAGGCTTTATAAGCATAGGTGAACAATTCGATTTGCAAAAGCCTTGTCAGCCTCTGAAAGACAATGGGAAGGAAATCTGTTTTTCCATTTTTAATCTCCATACCGAGTAGTTCTCCATTCCAATGAACCATCTCTGGGAAGCCCTTCTTACCACTCCATTGCTTCTTTCCTTCTGTCTGAAAAGTCTATCCTTCTATCTGAAACTCTGAAGCCCCTAACATCCTCTTTGATCACACATTCTTTCTAATCTACTTTTTGTGTATCAGTATTTATTTTTTGTCAATTTAAAGAGCATGAGCATTCTTTAACTTGAAATGTTAGAAAATTACATAAAGAAGAAATGTCAAAATTTAATGTTTTTTTCTTTTACATCATCATACATTTATGTATATATTTTTTGAACATGAATAGGTAAAAACAATAAAGATGTCTTTTCAAAAGATCAAAAAACTCATTGATATCCTCTTTTGTCATAGCATTTCTTTATGAAGGAGTCAAATTTTCTTATGCTAATTTTATAAAGAAAAAGTAGTCACCATTAAACTTTCTCTTATTTGAATAGCAATGTCATCTTTGTTTGGTATCTTTAGTTTTTACCTGTTTGAATTTTTTTGTTGTTTTCTCTCCTTTTTAAATTCTTACTTCACTTAATAATTTCTGTTTTTACTGGCATTTTCCAGGAATTCCATATTTAGTTTCATTTGCAAATTTTCTTATTAATCTGGCTGATTCATCTTATGGAATATGAATTAAGTTGTTTAAATACTAAAACATGGTATTGGTTTCTTCATTCCCCACTGGTCCCACTATCATAAAAAAGTATTTCAGTTAATTTGGTACCTTGTTTTTCACTGTGATTTGTATAAAGTTGTGGCTGCTGTGAACTTTGCATCAGTCTAATTCTATGAAGTGAAGGAAAAAAAATCTCTTCCACTTATAGATTTGGCTTAATGGAAAACTTTTCTTATTTTAAGTAGTATTTTGGATTAATATCACAGTCTGTAAGGAAGATAATACTCCTGCCTTCACTTTTAAACTTTAACAGTGATTTGGTTTTAAAACTTAAAGACAATTTAGTCATATAGGTTAAACAGGAAAAGAAACAGGAGTGCAAAAAAATAAAGAACATAGTGCTTCCAGATAGAAACTACTAGCAGAAAAAAACACAGTAAACATAACAGCTTCCTTTTATTGAGAATTTACAGTATGTTAAGTATTTCCCCAGGTCCTGTTGGTAATGATATTTAGAGCTGAGACAGCTGACTATGTACCAGGATGGGCCTGGTGCTTAACACACATTAACACGATTATTCATCACTACAACACAGAGGCAAGAGACTTTCTGTATTTTACCCAAGACAATAAAGGCACAAAGTCAACCAACTTATAAACACTTGAGCCAAGATTTAAACCCAGACTGACTCCAGAACTTTAATCCTAGGTTTTGCTTTTTCTCATGCATCCTTCATAACAATCCTATTGGTTTGTTACTTCAGCCTCATTTTACAAATAAGCAAAATAAGGCTCAACGAGAGTGAAGAATGCACCACAATGCCCACAGCTGCCAAGCAGAAGAGCTAAGATTTGAACCTCTGCAGCTTGATTGCAAAGCCCGTCCATTCCCTACACTACCAGTGAAAAGATTCAATGAGTGGTGAGAGAAGAGAGAGGCTGGACTCCTGCTGGTCCTTCAATATGAGGCAAGCTCACTCTTCCCAACTCTACTATTTCGATTTGCATCACAGCTACTCCAAACCTGTGTGTTATTCTCTCCACACATCAAAGTAGTCAGGGTGTGTGCTAATCATTGAAATACAATTAATTTTGAAAATTTTTAAAAAACTTTATTTCCAGAGGATTTGGTAATTTGTGTCTCATGCAATATTCTGCTCCTAAGTTCTGTACACTGAAGAATTAATGAGTCAAGACTCAGAATCTGCAATTAATCATTATCAATCAGAACAGCTGTAATAAGAACAAGTTGCCCATTTAATTAAAAGTATCGCTTCCTATCTTATTTTATTAATGCCCATTTCCTATTTCCCTTATTTCAAAAAGGGAATACATTACTGAGATACTCAGAAAATCATTTGCTTGGTATTCTAGGCTCCTTTTTATTGTAGTATTATCTTACTCTCCCTATCCTACTTTATGAGTTGATAGTGCTATCAGTTAATGTGATTTTTCAACGGATCTATTCTGCAATCAACTGTTGAATAGAAGGAAAGTACTTTCTTGTCATGAGTAATTCCATATAGCTCCTAAGTTCTCATTCATTGCCTCTGCAGTATTTCCTCTACATACCATCTGAGCTCAGCTAGCCTATAGGAACTAGCCATCATCCAAAACTTGTCACATAACAATCAGATCTGTTGAAACAATTCTGAAGACTATGAGCTTCACTTTGTCATAGTTAAATGATCCCTTTTACCCACTGCTAAAAATATTACATGCCTCCTGATTTTGTTTAATTGTTCTCAAAGAGCAATTTTGTAGGCTGTCATTGCCACTTAAAGTTTTTGAAGAGCCAGCTCTCAGGCAGAAACTGAAATATGAAGCTCAAAAGATTAGCATACAAACCAAAAGAGCAGTAATACTAATGAAATCAAATATACTCCTGTTGGCTCCATTTCCAGCTGTGAGATTTGAACTCTAAGCTCCCTCTCAAGCCCCACCCTTTCTGAGAATCTTATTCCAGAACATAACATCAATGTCTTAGCTGCTCAGTTACAGGAGCTTATATAGACCCTGAGGTTAATTTCTGCCTGGATCACGCTCTATGGCTTTACTCAGTCTAAAATTTGATGCCAAAGAATGTTTAATGAGTTCCAAAGAGGCAATCACCAGCACAGAAGTGAATTTAAATTTCGCACTAATGCCAGCTAGTGCTTCATGGGCAGAACTGCAGCCAACCAGCCTACATTTTATAGCTGTCTCTTCATCATTTGCATTTGGATTTTCTTCTATGCCACTAGCACCTCAATTTGTTTTTAAGGCACATTGTTCCAAAGTACAGGTTTTAATGTTCTGTACGGGTATCAGGTTTTGATTTAGTCTGAGGATTTTCTAGTTTTTTACAAGGCATATTAATTCTGTGATTCCCACCCCCAATTCTCTCCACTTTCACTAGGAAAAAAATGAGAAGACATAAATGCATACACCATAATCTGGCATGGAACTATCTAATTTTTCCTGAGTACAATAAAAGATGAAATAACTATGTATTATTGTGTTTTATTTCACCACTGTTGATCACTGTGGTTTAAAGACTACTAATCAATTTCTAAGACCTTCAAATTGTCAAAAAGGGAGTCCAAATGATAGATTAGAGGAAATATACCAAGTGCACATACACATCACAGCCAGCCATGTCAGCGCCAGGTTGATGATAATGTTCTTAAAAAACTGTGCTTAAATTGGGCAGTTTTCCTAATTTTCAGAATTCTCATGGCTTGTGCAATAGGCAAGGTGGTAGCAATGCAAATAAGCTATCTTTATAATTCTGAACTGGTACCGCTGATTTCTCTCTAAAGGGATTACATAATGTAGTTTTACATAGCGATCCCCTAAGGCATGAACTGAACCTAGAAATAGTATCATTCTACTACCAAAGATCTTTGGTTTTTATCGAAAGCAGTGGAAAGAGTCATTAAGAAATGCATTATTTGAGGGTAGAGTGTGGTGGCTCATGCCTGTAATCCTAGCACTTTGGGAGGCTGAGGTGGGTGGATCTCGAGGTCAGGGGTTCCAGACTAGCCTGGCAAATATAGTGAAACCCCGACTCTACTAAAAATATAAAAATTAGCTGGGCATGGTGGTGCATACCTGTAGTCCCAGCTACTCTGGAGGCTGAGGCAAGAGAATTGCTTGAACCCAGGAGATGGAGGTTGCAGTGAGCTGAGATCGCACCACTTACTCCAGCCTGGGCAACAGAGTGATACTCTGTTCTCCCCCGAAAAAGGCATCATTTGAATCACTTATTTACATTTGTTTGTTCATGCATGGATACAATAAATATTTATTGAATGCCATTGTGCACCAGACATTATAGGAATCAGATGAGGTGATAAAAACTCTTAGAAACAGAGTCCATTAATAAGAGGTTATCAATTGCAAGGATAGTTGAATAAACCAGAAGAATAAATCAAATAAAGGAAGTGGGATATCTAATTTTGTGCTGGTAAAATATCCTAATACTGCTCCTCAGGACGTTTAAAAATCAAGGGACAGTAGTCCACTCTCATAGGACCTGCTCAACTAACGCAGAATCTCTCGCCGTCATACTAGCCCTGATCTCACTATAAGGTTTAGTCTGCTTTACGTATAGCTGCATCTGTGGCGGCTGAGTGAGGTTGGGCACAGAGTAGAAGGAAGCAAGGATAAATATGTGTCCTTGAGGGTTAGCACAAAGCCTGCTTTCCTGCCAAAGGTTTTCGGCAACATGGGACAGGCGGAAAGGAAGTAGGCTCTTGTTGTGGGCCAAGACTGTAAGTTTCCACGTGAAGAGTTTGGAAACTACATTTTATTACATACCACCATATGGCTACTCCACTGACATACTCCAGAATTTCGTGGTACTATATGCACTCAGTATCGATGGTTCTCCAAGACACATTCACTTAACACTTTGAGCATAATTCTACCAGAGTTGTAATTTCTTTTAACATCAGCTTTTAACAGCTTCACCAATCAGACCATACTAATTAATGCTTTTCCATTGAGTGAGCCCCAGTTTGATTACTTTGAAAATAGTTTTACCTTGAGAATTTTTTAAAGAAATACTTTCTTAAAACAAGTTATCAAATCTTGACTTAGTGATGAATATTGAACTTTGGAACTACAGAACTTTCACATACAACAGAGGGAGCCATTTTTATTTTGGGAATAGGCCATAGAGATAAGGAAAATGACTGTAAAAGAAAGCTTTAAAATCAAATATAATCCAGTGAAATAGGCTTTTTTTTTCCCCTGGAATTCCATATAAAAGAAAGAAGTGTAAGACCCTCAACAAATTTGCTTTCAGTCCTCTATCTTATGAGCACAGTCTTTTTATTGCTTCCAATTCCATTTAATATAAAGGAATTCATTAATGCCAGGACATAAACTATGAAAAAGTATAACAACCAAGTGATAGCAAATCTACATATACTGCTTGATATAAATCCTATGCTATTTGTGTCTTTAATTATATCTCCCTTAATTAAATTACGGACCATTTCAGGTAACTGGACATGACATTAGTTTGTGAATAAACTATTTGTAAGGCACAAATGCTTTGAAAGAAGGAAATTACCCTGATGTGAAAAAGCTATCAATAGGACTTACTCTGGGCTCTGAATATAAAATCAGAAATATCAAATACATTTTTCTCTTATTGGATATTTTCACTCCATTAAGTTTAAGACATAATTGGATTTTCCCCCAAAATAATCAAGCTCAAAATCAAAATTCCTTTTCACAGGAGTTTTGCGTAATTCAAAATCTTGTTCATATATTTCTTTAGAAAGTGCTGTGATAAGCATATTCATGCTGCTATTATTCAACACGTATTTATCAAGCATTTACTACGTATACAGAGTACTAAGTACTACTAAAATTGTAAAACATGAGCTAGTGGTTAAACCTATTTTTAAGTTACGGTTGTAGGAGAGATAAGAAAGGTACATAAATAGCCAAAATATAAGAAGAAAACATTTTTTCAGCGATATAAAAGTAGTTTTTGTTTAAATGATGCTCATGTTGAGAGGAGAAGAAATTATCTTCACCCAAGTTCCGAAGAGCAGCAGAAATTTTTAGCTGAGATAACACGGAAGCTAGGCCTTGACAAATAGATAGGATTTAGATATATGGAGTTCAGGGAAGGGAAACCTAAGTAGACGGAAAAGGTGTCTACACTATAGAGGCAGGCACTAAACAGTGATACTAAAGAGATCATAACAGACACAAGTACTGTTTTCATGGAGCTTATGTTTTAAGGAGGAAACAAAATAATTATAATTAGTAGGTGAATCGTATGATATATTAGAAGGTGATAAGCACATGGAGAAAAAGAAATCTAGGAAAGGGAGATGGGGAATGTGGTTTCCATTGGAAATAAGGTAATCAGCATAGGCCACAGCACAAAGACGACATTTAAACAAGGCAATGAAAAAGCAAGCCCAAAGATCACACCGGAAAGAGCTGAAGCAGAAGGGGAGCGTTGGTTGATGAAATTGTTGGCAGAATGAGGATAGATTGCAGAGGGCCTCAAATGCCAAGCTAGGGAGTTTGGATTTTATTTTATAGGAACTGGGGAGATGTTAACGATTTTTGAGGAAAGACTAAAAAAGACCTGGACTGTGCTTTATGTAGATGACTCTGGCAGATAAAGGGAAGAGAGGAAGGAGTCAGGGAGAACTCTTGCTACTTCCTCCAAAGAAAAATTTGATTTATATAAACAATTTTTCTTCATTTGTTTAAGAAATATGTATTGAGAATTTTTATATGCCAAAGATGGCCCCAGTCTTACAAGATAAATTCTGGAAACAAAACAGCACTTCTTCATCTTTCTGGATCCTGCATTCTAGTAGGGGGAGTCAGACAATACACATAACAAAAAACACAAGTAAATACATTAGGAAAATAAACTGTGGAAGAAAGCAGTGTTTCCTCTGTAGAACAGATACAGTGGGCTAGGGAAGTCACAAGAATGCTGGGAGAATTGTGAGGCTGGAGGCCAGGTGTAGTATTATATTTTGGCTTTTGCAAAGCAATATTCACAATTTTAGAGAAGAGTTATAAACATTTCTATAATATTCTGATATAAGACAGATATAATAAAAATAAGAAAGCACTTAAATTTAACAATACATCAATATAATCCAATGGCTAAAGAAACACAAAAGTATTTCCAAATGCCATGTCTTATCTATATGAATAATGATGTATGTTACTCATAAGTTAGAAATTCTAAGAGTAAATAATGTTGAAGATTTGTCTCTCCAGACAGAACACAGACAAATCTAACCCATGGGAGAAATACACTGGACTTTAAATGATAGAGAAAAGGAATGTGTTTCTCGAGGTCTTGATTCCCATGAGAAATAAGATAACTTGTTCCCTGATATGTAATGGCTAACTACAAAACTTTGTAAAAAAGTTGCAGAAAATTAATGATTACGTCAACTTCAATTTCAAGGTATCATTGTTGTTCTAGCGACAAATTATTTCTCCAAAAGCACTAGTTACAAAATTTTCAATAGTATTTTCTAGCAAAATATTTACAGGCTAGATCAATATACATATTGTAATGATTTTCATCCATGAAACTTACATTATTCCTCAAATTAGACTTTGAAATGAACAAACACGTTCTTGTATTGTTTAAAGAAGTCTTTTGATTCCTACCCAGAAAAAGGATGACAAAAGTCCAGCAAACCTCACACTGAATGACCTAATTGGCCCTCTAAAGCTTCCAAATTTAGATTACTTTATTCATTTAGCAATTACAACTTAATGTCTCCCTACTGTAATGAAAAATGATGGCTACTACTCAATTGTGATATCACAAAAAGAATGCCCACTTTAGAAACAGACTGCATGATACGAGTAATATATTTTAACAGCAACAAAGGGAATTTCTGCTTTTGATAATGGTGAAGTAATTCACAACAGAACAATCTCCTGGAGAGAACAACTATAAACTTGGGACAAACTATAATATGTGATTATCTGAAAGCACTGAGAACCAACCAAAAGTAAGCATAAACTAGAAAAAGGGAATGATACAAGGTAAGTTTCCTAGTATTTTAATCCGCCCCCGCCCCGCCCCACCAGGCACACACACATGTGGCACAGTGCAGAGTGGCTTGAAGGTGGATAGAAGTTCTATTGTTTTATAGCTTGAAAAACCAGAGATCAGACTTACGGTCTACTACAGATAGCAGAAAGTGAAGAAGGAAATCCTGTGTCATAACCCTTCAACCGAAGATCACCAGAAAATGAGGAAGAACATATATCATAGGGAAACATGGTGGGTCTGATATATTCTAGAATTTGGGCTTGTGTTATGATCTTTTGGGGACTCTTTAAGGAAACAGAGTTTTGCTCTGGATTCAATGTTAAGAAGTGGAGGTAATTCTATGGTTGGATATCTTACTATTTCTTATCTAAAGTCTGCTAAAGAAGTAGCAGTCACTTTTATCAGCAGCACAGGGGAAGTTTAGTCGTTCTCATGGATTGGATAATGCTCTTGATTTTGTCTGTTTCTGAACATGATGATAGAACGATCTTTTTATTTTGATTCATCATGGTCACAGAATGGCCCTGACAATGGTATTCTCATGATTTTTTGTTTTTGTTTTTTTACCGTGTAATAGTAGAATACCACACCCTATTGTGACTGCCTGGCTAACCTCTAACAACATCAAGGCCCACCTCTTAGTGCCAGGCTAGATCCCAGCTGCCAAGGTCTCCTTTTCTCTTTCCTGTCTGGAAAGGAAAGAGCCACAGACGGAAGCTTCAGATTCTGCATTTAAATTCTGCCCAAATATCTGGCTAAGTCTTGAACTACCTCTGTTTATGCAGAGTCCAGACAGCCTGGTTAAAGTTAAAAAGGCGCAAATGTTTTAGCTGCTGCCTACTGCAGATAAGACAGCATTTCGACATGCCTGCTTTTAAACATGTCACTCATTTAGAAATTTCAGGGATTAACCACCTGCTAAAACAAAAAATAAACATTTTTCAGAAGACATAACAGAGAGCAAAATGAGATCCTGGACAGAATTAGACATATGAAAAAAACAAGAAAATGTCACTAATACTCAAGAATAAAATAAACCAATGGGAATGACAAGTTGACCAACGCCATGGATCAGCTAACAGTTATTTTGAAGCAGCTATTATAATTATGATCAAGGACATAAAGGAAAATAGTAATCTGTGAACAAATAGGAAATCTCTGCAGAGAAATACAAGATAAAATATAACGGAAATTCTCAAAGTAAAAAATTTAGTATCTGACAAAAATTTACTAGCTGGGCTTTGTAGCAGATAATAGACCACAGAATCAGTAAATCTGAAGTAAGATTAATAAAAACTGTCCAATTTGAAGTCGTTAAAAAAAATCAAGAAATAAACAGAGCCTCTGTGACCTGTGACACAATGTTAAAGATATAACATATGGATCACTGGAGTGATAGGAGGGGAAGAGAGGAAGAATGTGGCAGAAAAAATATTTAAATATATAATAGCCAAAAATTTCCCAAATTTGGTAAGAGATATACATTTACAGATTCCAGTATCTCAGGAAACTGCAGGAAGAGTTTCTAAAAATTCATATCAAACTAATTGATTACAACCAGTTACGGATTTCTTCATTCTTTCTTTACTCCCACTGCTTCACTTAACTAGCTGGAAAAAAAAATCAAATCATAGCCAATTCAATTTCAAATTGCTGAAAACAAAACCTAAGAAAAAACTTGAACACAGTCAGAGAAAAGGACACATGATACACGGAAATGCTACAAAAGATGACTAACTTCTCCTCAGAAATAATGGAGGCCAGAAAAGTCCATTGAAAGAGAAAACTCTACACTGAGAATTTTATATCTCGTAAAAAATATCCTCCAAGGCTGAAGGTGAAATATAGACTAAGTAAAAATCATCACTTGTGGTATACAGATCCACACTTCAAAATATGGTAAAGAAATTTCTTCAGCCAGAGAAAACTAGTATCTGATGGGGATGTTTAAGAAAAAATGAGCACACAAAATGGAAACAAACAAACAAAATACATATATATATATATACATAAATTGAAACTGGCTGGTAATCCCAGCACTTTGGGAGGCTGAGGCAGATGAATTGCTTGAGCCCAGGAGTTTGAGACCAGCCTGGGCAACATAGTAAAACCCTGTTATCTACAAAAAAATACAAAAAAAAAAAATTAGCTGGGCATAGTGGCTCATGCCTGTGGTCCCAGCTACTAGAGAGGCTGAGGTGGGAGGATCACTTGAGCCCAAGAGGGGTCGATGCTACAGTGAGCCATGATCGTGCCACTATACTCCATCCTGGGTGACAGAGCCAGAACCTGTCTCAAATACCTAAAACCTGAAAGTTAGTAACAAAACAGTTATGGATAATAAGCCCAAGTAAAACAAATTATAGTTTAAATGTCCATTATGATAAATATGAACTCACTGACATTTCCACAATAAGTTAAAATGATTTTGCAGAGTATAGCTTATACACATCAAAATCCTTAGAGGCTCTAAAACTGTATCAAGTTTAGTAGCAAGTATTAGTTTTAAGGACATTGCTTGTTAGCATCAGCCAATTAGATATTCTGGACACAAATGGGGAACACACTTGGGCAATCAATATAAAGAGCATCTCTTTTGTGAAATTAATTGGAAAATTAGATTTTATGTTTAAGTATAAATTCTGAACGATTCACTAAAAGGGATCAAAACAGCTTTCAAACTAACCGCTTCTGTTGATTATGTCAGCTTCCTCACCACTTGCATCTTAATTTTAAAACAAATTAAAAGACACCAGAGAATGAAGGCAAATATCCTGATACTTCAGGTCTGCTTCCTGAGGAAGTCCTTTTATATGAGTTACCAACTTATTTACTTTCATGCCCCTCATTGTTTTAGCATGCCTTTTTGCACCTTGATGGATGGTCTCTATTATGAAAAATCTATTATAAGGATCAGAATTTGCTTTCATATGCACTGAAATTCAACCTTTGCAGGCCAATATCATTTACACTATGTTCAACATATTACCTACATTAGCAGAGCGTTTGAAGACAGCAAGTTTAAAAATACATTTTTCTGAAAGGTAAAGAATTTATCAGAACAGGGAAGACACTACATGATCCTGAGCTCAAGAGTAACTTTCTGTTAAGCATGTAAGGGGGGAAAAAACACTAGACAGAAATTAGGAGTCTTGAATTCTAGTTTGGCTTCAGTGGTAACTATGGCAGAATAGGAAAATCATTTGGTTTCATTTCTTTTTGAAAACACACGTACTTGAGTATTTCAAATGTTCATTCATATAAAGGAGTGGTTTAAAGTATGTTATATCTACAATAGCAAAGTTGAATTCTATGAAAATATGCTGGATTTCATTTTTAAGCATGTTTCAAAGAGTCTACGGGCTTTAATATTCATTTCATTTAATATAATAAAAGCACCCAGAATATGTGAAAACAAAAATCATGATTTGGGGGCCATGTGCATCTTCAGGGACAAAGGCTTATGTATCTACACAGCAGACAAATACCTCTGAAAGTCTGATCCACAAACAGCATGAAGAAATTCAACTGGTGATTTGACAAAATAATTTCAGGCACCAGTTGATGGTATGACTGGTGGAACTCGTAACACCTGATTTTGCCAAAAATGTAAGTACCATATTCCAAAGGCATATAGTTTGATGTAAAATTCTCAAGTACAGCTACTTTTCTTTGATCATCCAAATAATTGTGTTCCCCTACAGAACAACACCCCAGCTCAATAAACAAATTTGACATTAGCAAAAATTCAGGCTCTGTTAAAATTGTCTTGCTTCCTCCTATTGCCAAAATTTTTGCACTGTGGGTGTCATAGGATTGTGGCTTTTTATTTTTTTAAATAAAAGATTCCTTTTTATTTTATTTATTACCCCAAACACCATTATTACTCTGCATCACTATTTAAAGAGTGTCAGAAACAAACAGAATCCATGTGAGAGTGCTCTGGGATACTACAGGAAGAATATAACTTTGAGGTCACTTACACTCAGCTTCAGGCACAATTCACATTTCTCAAATAAGATATATCAGGTGGTACTACCCAGACAATGGAGGGTGTGAAAAGCAGAGTTCAACTACCCTGAAGGAAAGCGCTGGTATGACTCAGGCAGGAGATCAGTGCTCTAGCCAGCCAAGTGGGGATCCAAGTCTGGGATCCATTCATATCAGCATAAATTATTCCCCTCTATAATTATTGCAAAGACTGAAGTGGTTCTATCATTGCAAAAGTAAACTCAAGCATCAGTCTGGTAATAGTAATGATATAGATTAATAATAACATACACTATAAATAACTGTTTATTCTTTCATTTACTAATATATTTGGTTGATTTTTTTTTCTTTCTGGAGGCAATTGGGACTACAGAAGCAGCTGCAACACCAGCACTTGCCATTCTGCCAGTTGTTCAGAGAATGAACCAATTAGTGGGAATGGGTAGCAACACACACATTTGGCAGCTATGTTTGCACAAAATGAGGGTACTTTTTAAAATAAGACACTTTGATGCAACATCATGGTACCTAAGAGTATTGTGGAAGAATCTGACATGAAATACTTTCAAACAGACAGCCATGGGATTCCTGTCCTCTATAATCCCAACTCACGGCCCTTGAATCCTGTTGAGATCTTCAATCTGTTGATCCCACATTGCACTCCTGTCACCTGATTTCTTCCCCACCCAGCTTGAATTCTCTCATTTATCAATGCTGTCACTTTAATGTTTTCACCTTTATTTTCTTGCTCCTCTTGCTTCATCATTCACACAACCTTAATTAAATCCAGCTCTCTTCCTTCTTATCTTACCAACCTTGCTCAAAGTGGCTACAGAAAAATGGTCACTAATTTCAATCCTACCTGCTTAATCCTACCTGCCAGTTATTGTCTAGACCACTCCCTTTCCCACTTTCCTAGACTTGAGAACTTCCCATTTCTCCTCAAAGTCTCTAATACATCCTCCACCACAATCTTGCTTCCTTCTTCACAGAGAAATTGCAGCAATCAGAAGAGAAGATTTAGAAGTTCCCACCATGAAATCTCTCCACCTAACTACTTCTTTGCCCATAAGTCCGACTTTGTTCCTGTTAATATGAATGAATAGACCACGTTCCTAGCAGACGACAACCTCTCTATTTGTGCTCTGGATCTTATGCCCTGCCTAAGACCTTCTTAAAGGCATTGAAATCTCCCCTCCTCACTCTCCGTAATAGTCAATGTCCTCTTCTCTGTTAAGTCATTCCCTTTAACATATAAGCATGCTAAAATTTCTTAATTTCAAAAAATCTTTAAAATATTCCATATCTTGGCCCTCTTTCCTCTACAGCCCCTGTTTTATTTCTCAAATATTTCTCCTTTTTATGGTAAAAAAATAATAATAAAATAAATAAAGCAAAATGAAAACTTAAAAGAATTATCTGCACTCTCTGTCTCCATTTCCTTTTTATCTTGAACTCTTAATGTCACCAAAGCCAATGGACATTAGTGAGTCCTCATCTTCCATGACTTATCAGCAGCATCTGATACAGTTGATAATTCTCTCTTTGAAACTTTTCTTCATTGGCTTTGAGGATACCACTCTCTCGTTTTCCTCCTCTCATTCTGATGTGGCTTCTTGGTCTCTTTTGCTTATTCTTTCTTATCTCTTCAACTATTAATACACCCCGAGCTTAGTACAGAAAGTGTTCTTTTCTCCCCACAATAGTCCTCAGATGATGCCATTCATCTCCTGGTTTTAAACACTGTAATAAGCTGTTGACCCCCAAGTGTGCATTATACCACAGAATTTACTCCCAAATTCCAGAATTATAGAACCAACTGCCTACTCGACCAGTCCTATTGGATGACAAATAAGCAGGGCAAACATAGCATATTCTAATCAAAGGTTTCTGTACCTTTCCACCCCCAGATAGCTCTCACACTTCTGTTAAGACTTGTCTCAAAGTTGTCTATAGTACTGCCTTCTCCAACCTCCCTTCTAAAAATCTCTTTCCCCTTCCTCTGATTTGGGACATTTAACGTTCCTTTTGCCTACTTATTTTATTTTCCTGTTAGTAGCAATCACTACCTAATATTATATATATTATATAAACATATATATTTTTTTACTGAGTTATCTTTTATCCTATTGATCTCCCTCATAAAGGACAGGTTTTTTTTTTTCCTGTTTTGTTTACTCTATATCCCAAGCACCTGGAACAGTGCCTAAACCATAGCAGACATTGAATATGTACTTGCAGTATAAACGAAGTATGTTAGAAATAGAATGCATAGTTTCCATTTAAAAGTCAAACAAACTTCAAAGCCTCATATTCACAGAATTGCATGCACTTATCATTATTCTATCTGATTTCTATTTTTCTAGACTTCTCCTTGATTACTCTCCACAGTACAATGTGTTTGCATGTGTTCAGGTGTACTTGAGAAGAATGATATATGCATCAAAGTTCTTTCCATATTGTAAACTAGGTACATATCATCACATGCACATCTGCATGAAATGAAATAAACAGCTTCATGATCAGATAGCTTGCCACATGAAGCCTTTCTCTCAGAAAAGGGCCTCATTTTCTTTGCTCTCCATATTGCTCTCCATTCTCCTTGCTCTCTGTGTTGATCGGGCCATCATTTTATGGGCAAACAACGCCCTTTATGCATCGCAGCCAATACAAATTCTTCTGCTTGAAGTATCCTTTTCTCTACTACATATTTATTCTTCAAGATCTTATGTAGATTCCTCCACACCTCAACTTACACCCAGGTAGAGTGATTTATTCTTTCCTACATGTTCATATTACTCTGGTAGTTAATGTCACATTCAAATCATTTGTTTACATGCCTATGTCCCACACTAAATTAGGAGCTTGTTATGGGCATAAATATATCTTTATCTTTAGCATCTAACCAAAATCTGGCACATAGAAGATATTCAGTCTTTCCCTAAGGCACTAATCCACAAGTGATGACTTCATGGAATGCAAATACAACTCTACCTTTATAAACATATTTTTGGGAAAATCACTGTCAGAAATAAGGTTTTAAAAGCATTATTGTCAAGAAAATAACAAAATAGACTTCTTCATATTAAGTAATCAAGTCTACCAGTCAGAAATAATTTTTAAAAAACTATAAGTAATTTATTATACTAGAGCTTCAAATTTGAACATCTGACCTATCTAAAATTATTTGTATAGAAATATAAATGAATTGCTTTATTTTTTAATTATAAATTTGTTTCTCAATTAAGACACATGGCATTAAGATGCTTATATAATCATTAAGCCCAAGAAAACTAGCTAAAAGTAATGAAATCACAAATAGATTTTTTTTTTCACAGCAAGGTTGGGATACGTCTTGTATTAAATCTTTAAAATTTCTGTAACCAAAAGGAGAATTTTTAAAAGTTAATTAGAAGCTCTTATTTTTGTTTCTAGTTGTGAATGTTAAAATGGCAAATTTAATGTGGCAATATTCATTTTAGTGTAAGAATTTGATTCTCATGCTGTGTTAAACTCATTAGTTGTATTAAAGAATGATGCTAATACAAAGTTGTAACCAAAAATTGTTAATTAGAAAAAATACCTATTTTCTTTCATATTGCTATGATGAAATAATATTCAGATTAACAATAGTTGAGGATCTTAATGTGTAACTTTTATGTGAAATTTTCATCACACATTTTCCCTATTTTCTAGACAGATATCTAAATTTTATTTTCTTTCAATTTAGTTCTTACAGAAAATAGAGATTGCTTTCAACAGTTTCTCTGAGAGCACCTGCCTTTTATAACCTTATTTTTTTTTTCATTATATAATAATTTTAAGGCTACATTGTCAGCTGGAGTGTAACAATGGTTTAAAAGTTCAAATATTAAATTTTCCACCCTGATTAAAAAAAGAACCACCATGTAATGACAATTCTTAGAGTCCTACAAATGGACTTTATTATTATTATTTCTTTTTGAGGCAGAGTTTCACTCTTGTTGCCCAAGCTGGATTGCAATGGGACGATCTCAGCTCACTTGAACCTCTGCATCCCAGGTTAAAGTGGTTCTCCTGCCTCAGGCTCCCAAGTAGCTGGGATTACTGGTGTGCACCACTACGGCCAGCTAATTTTTGTATTTTTAGTAGAGATAGGGTTCCTTCTCTATTTTAGCTAAAGAAGTAACTCTCTTTCCTAACCAATTCTGACATTAACCTTCATTGATAATCTTATTGAGAAGTGTCCTAAATTTGTTTTATTGGGAGAAGAAAGAGATTATGAGGGTACAAGTTTCCTTTTTTTGTTTTGTATTTCCAAGAATATTTTATTCCAATATGTAAGTGTGTGCGCAAGAAGAACAAGGTGTTCATTGGTTTGTCCTCTTGAATGCAAGTGGTAGGAAGCCAAACAAATTGAAATCCTCAGTGTCTACTTCTAAGAGGTACTTGAGGTAAACACCTAAGAGATGTTATTGTAAGAACAAGATAACCTCTCTACTCTCACCAAGGAGCCAGGAGGAACTGGGGTAGCCATAGTGTTTGTTTATTTGTTGAATGCTACAACGTGCCAAGCTATAGGAGATAATTTCTCATCTCCACCTCCAATGTCAAAACAATCTTACCAAGAAGTATTATAATTTCCATTTCACAAAAGAGGAAAATGAGATGGAAACACCTAGGGAAGCTGTCCAACTTATATGGTTAATGTGGTTCAGAGGCCAGACTCAATGCTGGTCTCACTTCATTCGTAGCCAATGTATATAATAGAAGTTGGTCTGGGAAGAAGATATTCACTTATAGTAAGCCTCATCTCCCTCTCTTTCCCAGGACATGCAAGGCATGGGTGACTTGAAGAGAGAAATGATTCCATTCCATAGCTTGACAGAAGAAATAACCTTCCATATTCATAATTTGTCTCTGAGTTATTAGTCAGGCTGAAGGCTACAAAATCGATCATAACTTCATAAAAAAAGGTTCTCTGTAACAGTGTTTCCAAAACAGTGAAGAATTGAACCATTTGGGGATCTTGTTAAAATATGTAGATTCCTTTTTTTTTTTTTTTTTTTTTTTGAGATGGAATCTCACTCTGTAGCCCAGGCTGGAGTGCTATGGTGCAATCTCAGCTCACTACAATCTCCACCCCGCCAGGTTCAAGTGATTCTTCTGCCTCAGCATCCTGAGTAGCTGAGATTACAGGCACCCATCACCAAGCCCGGCTAATTTTTATATTTTTAGTAGAGACAGGGTTTCACCATGTTGGCCAGTCTGGCCTCAAACTCCTGACCCTAGATGATCCACCCCCCTTGGCCTCCCAAAGTGCTGGGATTACAGGAGTGAGCCACCACACCTGGCCTATATTTGGATTCTGTAAGGTGGGTTGAAGCCTGAGACTCTGCTTGTAACAACCACTTAGGCAATGCTGATGCTGCTGGTCTACAGACTACACGCACAGAACGTTAAAGCTCCAGGCTAAGATAAGACATTTATCCTCACCTCCTCCTTGCAATAGTGGCTGGAGTATGAAGGAGCACCAATGAGGAGCCCTCCACATGAATTTTGGCAAAAAAGACTGGCGTGATGAATGGAGTCTATCCAGAATTAGTTTTTCATGTATCAAATTATTTAGCCCAATTTTCTTTCACTGCTCACATTTGATACTTTATAGTCTCTTAGAGAAAAATATTTCTGATTTCATGTATAATTGACATTTGTTTTCAGCTTCAGTAAAATGGAGACTGCAAAAATCATGGATTAAAACAAGTACAGATTTTTGGCTGGGTATGGTGGCTCACAGCTGTAATCCCAGGACTTTGGGAGGCTGAGGTGGGTAGATCATCTGAGGTCAGGAATTCGAGACGAGCCTGGCCAACAAGGTAAAATCCCACCTCTACTAAAAATACAAAATTAGCCAGTTGTGGTGGTGCACATGTGTAATCCCAGTTACCCAGGGGGCTGAGGCAGAAGAATTGCTTGAACCCGGGTGGTGGAGGTTGCAGTGAGCTAAGATTGTGCCATTGCACTCCAGCCTGGGCGACAGAGTGAAACTCCATCAAAAAAAGAAAAAGAAAAAAAAAAGAAACGGAAAGGAAACAAACAAACTGAAAACAACCAAATAGAAATTTTGAACCATTTAATTTCAAAAACTCATATTATGTTCCTCCTTTCATGATGTGTATAAGAGGATCAGCTCCTCAAGTCGTAACTAAAATATACATGAACTATGTCCTTCAGGCTCTATTAGGAAATGGGCACAGGAAAATAATCAAGAAAATGACTCGGTTTTGGGAAAGTACATGTAGTGGGAGAAACAGAATTGTAAATAGAAAAGCAGAATAAATTATGTGGCATGCATATGTGTGAATATTTTGGGGGAACAACCCATTTTTCCTAGGATTACTATCAAGGCAGTGACCTTCAAAGGTACAGAAGACCTATGTCTATAACTAGCATTCTCTTAGAATAAAACATTCCAGACGGTGAAAAATGTGTGATTACTCATAGGCATAAAATAACAGTTTAGTTTGGTACACTGGTTAGAATGGTTGTTGAGATGAGTATGAGGAAACTTCCAGCCTTCTGCAATGGAACTTAATTCAGGCAACCTCAGGCATAGAGCATTTTATAGCTTCAGGAGAGAGAAACATGAGAAATGCAGAGTTGATAACTTTATCAAAGGCCTGCCAGTCACTGGTCATGGTTAAATGTGTTCTTTCAGGTTCGGGGGATATGAACTATTAATAGATATAGTAAGAGCTTAATACCAATTTCTTTGCTCCTGACTTAGATAAATGGAACTCGCAAAGACTTTTCCTAAACTCTAATGCACCAATCATAAAAGAAAGACTTGTGATTCCCAGAGTAGCAACTGTATATTAGGAAATAAAAGTTACCATCTGCAGCACCATACAAAGGCTTGCATGCACAATGAGACTTATTGTAACCTGGGGATCCACACAGAACAGATTTTCATATACTCCTGGCCAATCCCAGCTTCTTTTCACGTTTTCACTTTTGAAATAAAATAGGGATAAAAATATTTCATTTTCTGAAGTGTTTCTTTACCTTAGCATTATAGTGAAAGAGTAATTCACATAGGTGTGTGGAAGAGGTTGTCTATGATATTTAGAAGGGATGATTTATATACTCTGGCTCTTTTTATAACAGTGAGAGCACCTCAAATACAGTGTGTGTAAAATCTTCCTCTCGAAGCATGGTTATAGTAACATAGCTGGCAAGCAGTCCTAAGTGGAACCCTGCTCTTTAGACAGATGTACACACTGTATTACCCTAAAGAGTCTAATATCTCCATCTAAACAAGGAAAGCACAAAAAATAAGACTAATAAATTTTCATAGGCTTTAAGAAATCTGGCCCCTAACCTAAAACCCAACCACTTAAATGGAAAATGTATCAATAATTTATCTAGAAAGCTAATTATAGGTTACCTGCCCTACTTACAAAAATCGCTTAATTTCAATTCCCTCATTTTTTTCTTACATGTCTGTGGCTTGATATTTTCTAACTTCTGAGTTTTGTTTATTCTTTTCAGGGTTTTCAACAGAGAACCTTCAAGCCAGACACAGGGCTGAAACAGGAGGCTTAGTACTACTAAGGACATACTTTAAAATGATTCTTACATAGTGCTGTAGTTTAAGGACAAGTGGAAGACCAGAGGAAACAAATGCTTCTACCTCCTCATGATCTGGTGTGAACTTAAGGTTTCTAAAAAGTGTTAGGCTGACTGTAATGAAATGGGAATTCTACCATCTATCAATAAGATGATGATATATTTATAGACCATGAACCACAAGAGAGCTGTGCTGGGCACTTTCAATAAATCTCAATTAAAGTGATCAATATTGCTAAAAGAATCTTTAAAAGCACCTCTGACAGAAAACTTCTTTGAGATTAGTTTTAAATGCTGAGATAGACGACGTTCTTCAAGACATAATGGGAAGTGAATTCCAGTGTCCAGGAACATAATTGCTAACTGCCCTAAATTCCAGGGTCTCAAGGTTATGACTTAAATGAATAAAATCTTGATGAATTTGTAAATAAAAGTTGTTTTTGCCTTTTATACTTAGGAAAGGAAATGTGAATAGTATCTTAAGACATCTTGTGCTAAATCCCATTGACCATTTTATGTTTTTTTTTTTCCATCCCAAATGTTAAACAGTTCTTCCTCTCTGACAATTCAGATGTCACTTACTAGTCATAGTTTGCTTAAGATCTCACCTCTTTACAAATCCTTTCCTTTGTGATCTAGTTTTATTAAAATCTGTATAACCAAAACCAGTTCTTGATTACAGACTCTTCGAGCAGTTGCCAGGTGTTTTTAGTAAGTCTTAGCTCCACAACTGAAAATAGCGTCCTACAGGCAAGCTTTGTGCTATGTTATGCCTTACAGACCCCATATTAATCGGCAGAGTGCTAACAAGTATGCGATAATTTTGCTCAAAATTCAAATAAAGCTGACACCTTAGATGGGCTTTCAGGCCTCTCATCTTAATTACTAGCTCAGTTAGCAAAGCATAGTCATTTTCAGATGAGATCTAGAAGGGCCTGCGTGCAAATAACTAAAGGGTGATGGGAGTGGGAGATTCAAAAAAAACAGCTATCTTAGAAAGGAGGAATGGAGAGGGAAAGAGACTACAATTTCGCCAGACTGATTCTAAATACTTGTTGATATGGATAGCGAAGTTCTTTTTTGAAATATCACAAGAGCAAGCACTCAAGTGTGATTTCTTACATGGAAAATCCTGGCAGAAGGGAGATCCTGGGACTGTCCTAGTGTATTCACCTATTAGGTTTCCAAACTAGCCAACCCAGTGAAGAGAATCGCTCTTTGTTGAGCCAAAGCTAGTTACATTATCTTTTCCCACTATGTTGGTGTCTTAATATTCACTTATTCATTCAGTCAGTCATTGAACCAATGTTTAGTGCACATTTTTTTTTTTTGAGACAGTCTCGCTCTTGTCACCCAAGCTGGAGAGCAGTGGCATGATCTCAGCTCACTGCAACTTCTGCCTCCCAAGTTTAAAGTGATTCACCTGCCTCAGCCTCCTGAGTAGCTGGGATTACAAGGCACCCACCACCACACCCAGCTAATTTTTGTACTTTTAGTAAAGTCAGGTTTTGCCATGTTGGTCAGGCTGGTCTCGAACTCCTGCTTTCAGGTGATCCGCCTGCGTTGGCCTCCCAAAGTGCTGGGATTACAGGCATGAGCCACCCTGCCTAGCCCTATTGCATGTCTTATATCTAGGTTGACATGATTTGAGGTACTGTGAATACTGTTGTGAGCAAAATGAATTTGGACCCTATCGTCAGAAGGTCCTGCCTCCTGGCAAAGATATTAATCAAATAATAACACTAACCTAAAACGAAACATTGAAAAAACAAAACAAAACACCTGGTAAGTGTAATGAAGAAAAAGCATGATGAGCCCGGAGTACATTTTACAGAGAGCATCAATTTAATGCCTGAGCAAGCAAAGAGGGTGGAAGAGTGTTCTGGCAGAGATACCAGCTTGTGCTAAGGCCCTGAGATAGAAGGCAATATGATGCTCTCTAAGATCTAAAAGAAAGGCTCTTCGTAAAGAGCTGTATGAATCCAAGATCAAGAATCCTCCAGACTTGGCCAGCAGTTCCTTAGCTTGGCATTTGACCATTTGTGGTCCTTTGAGTGAAAGAACCCAGAGGGTTCAGTTCTCTGCTACAAACCAGAGAAAGCCCTCCTCCCTGTGCCTTTTTTTATTTGGCTGGCTTTGTGCTTTTGTGGGCAGTGCTTGGCAAGATCATTCCAAACTTCTGGAACAAATCTTTGAGTGGCTTCCAAAGTCACCTGGGATTTGTTGCTTCGTGGAGAAAGTCATAGAAACTTCAGACAGAAAGGATCTTAAAGACACCTGAATTTCTTGCAGGACTGGTCTATTAGGGAGATTTTCTTATAGCAAAAGTGATCTGTTATTTAATTATTATTTCCTCCCCCAGTCCCAGACGGGAAAAGCTGAGCAGCTGGCTCTGGAGTCTTAGCTGAGGTCCTATTAATATGGGAACTTCCTGAGCTACAATGCTTCAATTGGAGTCATCATGCGTCTTCTCCTCCATTGGCTAACTGGCTGGCAATGAGCCTCTTACTTCACAGTACACAGTATTGTTAGTTTCCTTAAAGATTCCAAAGTTTGACTTACTTTACTGATTTAAAGAGAAAAAGAAACTATTCTGATTGTGTTCCTCCACATGGTGAATATTAGCTAAATTTTCAAACACCAATTAAGAACAATTTTTATATCATCACACTCATTTAATTCAATGTATTCTTAGTGTGCCTAGGGAGAATGGGCAAAGAATCTGCAGAATAATGCACTGCTTCTCGGAAGCAGGCTTATGTGACAGAAAGCCCTCCTTGTGATGAGAACTAGGGAAAAAAACTAACTGTCCTACTGTTGACTTTGTATATTTTACCGGTCTCGAGATGCTTGAAATGTACAGTGTATGCTTTAGTCTCTGTTATCTGTGAAACTCTTAGGCTGAGAATTCATATTGTAACAAAGTTCTAATCTTTGCTAAGGTACACCTAATGCAGTCAAAATAGCAACATACATTTATTTATTTTTTACAATTAAAAATCTGTTATCTTCAGAGTAAGCAGCTGAGATCTTAGAATGCCACAAGCTATGTGACTAAGAGCAAAAGCTGAAGGTAGGACAGACACAGTAGAAGAAAAATGTTCCTGAAATTGAACATAAAATTAAAGTATTTTCAGTGCAGTCTTTTATCATATTTCTGCTTATTTAAATGTTATGTTGCCACATAATAAGGCTTTGAAACATTGAAAATAGAGTTTAGGGTAGTAGACTTCGAAAGTGTTAGAGAAAATGGACGTCAGAAAGCAGTCCATCACTACTTAAGATCTCTCAGAAAGTTAGCTTTGCTTAAAAATATTTCAAGAAGAATTCAGTTCGAGTAAAATGTTTGCCTGAAACGTAATTGTTTTATCAACTTTTCCTTTTCATGCCACAGGCATCTTACGAATAACTAATTTATTCTTGGGAAGTTTTCTGTTTTCCAAGCTCTAAGCTATAGGACTACAGGAACACAGAAATCTGTTTCAAAATGTGAATTTTTCTTTTTTAACTCTCATTAAGAACTCATTGGCATCTTGAATGTTGTTCTGGTAGCACATAACTGTCACTGCAAAAATTTTGTTAATTCTGGATTTTCTCATTTCTCCCTTGATGGTTTCTGAGCTGTGAACTATTTTCCACATTTTAGTTATTTTACTACTTTTAAAACAAAATTCCATCGGTGGGAAGTTTCTAAGATTGTGATTCTTTATATATATACACATTATCTGGCTTAAATATGAGTGCCATCCAGCTTCTTCAACAGCCAACGAACTCTGCTCTTAGCTTTACAAATATGGTCCTCTAATTCTGAACATCTGAAATTTCTCTACATTAAACCACTGCACCTGTAGTCATTAACAATATTTAAGAATGACCTGCTAATCCTCTTAGGAACTTGGAGGTTCATGTTTTCATTATATCACCTATTGTTTTGTTTGCTGTTCTACTATAATTGTATCAATTTCCCCAAAGCACACCATGTACCAGAGTCAAATTGTCTACATGTATAAAAGCAGGAGTCAGATCTACATGCTGTATTAAAGTCCATTTCCATGGTTTTAGTAAAGAGGTGAATCTTATTGCCTCTGTAAGCTCTTAGCTTTATCAAAATTATTCTAAATGGACACCAAGAAAATCTGGGCTCTAACTCTCATCCTATGGGAAGGTGTTGATGACGTAAACCCTGGGAGGGATACCCTTCAGGGGAGCAAATGTTATACTTAAAACACTTTTCCATGCTGTTGAAAGCACTGTACTCAAGTCTTCCTTGTCCTAGCACAGAGATGACTCCATGCCATTTTGCAGAAAGGATTGAAGTTTTTCCAGATTTCTCTAATTAGGAAACTACCATACAATTTAAAGTATTTTTTTTTTTTTTTTTGCACAAGGCACACACTATTGCACTATTTTGCATCTTCATGCTGCCTTCTCTAGCGGATAGTGCCTCAACACTGTACCTCTTGCCTAAAATATAAACCCACTGTATACTCACATAATCATCCTAAAACGCTATGCAATAGAGAACCGATTTCACCCGCCCGCAAACAACACATGCTCTTAATTAGTCCCTCAAACACATAGCTCTCTGCTAAAGCACATCCTGCCTCTGCTGGCTGGAGCTTTCACAAACCAAAGACTAAATAAAGGAACAGTGTGGCTGCTGTAGCACCTCCACTCCCTGCTCAGTACAGGAAGGAATTCTTTAATAGGCACATGTGTAGTACAGGACAGTAGTACATTCCCTCCCTGCATTCTCACGCGGGGACACATCTTTTTCCTTGTACAATGGATCATAATTCGAAAAAGCATAAACGTGGTAAGACAGAAAAACACAGCTTTTTATTTTCGAGATGGATGATACAGGAATATGTCTCTAGGTTTTGTTTTTTTTACCAGTCAGCCCTGCTGAAAGTCCCAATGTCAACTGCCACACAAGCATGAGTCTTTTTTTAGAGAAATTGTTTGTGAGCCCACTTAACAAAGTGTTGCAGGTCACATCCAAAAATATATATAATCTACTGTTTTAAAAATGGAAACCTATGATTGCCAGAAAGAAATCTTCTGCAAGCTTTGCTCTGGGTAGTTTGTACTAAAGTAAAACCGTCACCACCCACTCCCCATTCAAGCCGAGATTTAAAAAGGCAGCGAACTAAAAGGAACCACAAGTCAGTCCGTCCTCATCAGAAAACACAGAGATCAGAGCAAATTACAATGCTAAGGAAAGGCTCGACTACTCAAAGACCATCTCCTCGGGACGAGACAGAGATATGGAGCCATTTTTCACTAGGTTCACAAGAAAATGTCAGCTCACAGCTGCTAGTGCACTGCCAGAGCGCATCTTAATTTGGTCCAAAGGGACTCAGCTAGTCACCCTCGCAGAACATTTTCTTAAAGAGTCCCCATTACAAATGTGATTCCCTCAGCTTCGAGCATCTTCTTGTTATATAGTCTGTGGCAATTGCATGGCACCGATCTGCATCCTATTCAAAACTAAATGCTTCCCCCCACTTCCTCTTAACATCATGTGAATTAGACACTTCTGAGTCAAAGGGGAAAAAAAGAGGAAGAGAAGCTTTCTCTTCCTACTCCCCACCCTTCTCCAGCTTCTTGACTAATACCTCCAGGCAGTTCACTTCAGAATAGAGCAGATTCTTGACCAGGGCACTATGGCAAATTGGCATACAAGCCTCTTGCTATCACAGAAAGCACAAGCAATGCTTTCTTTGTAAAAACACAGGAAAACACACATGCTGGAACAAAAGACCACTCTATCTGCACAGCAAGAAACAAGAGAAATTATGTGTTTGTTTTACACACATCTGTACCCACTGGTTTTTTTAAAAAGGCTTTAAACCTATTTTAATTATGACACATTGTATTTTTCCCCCAACCAGCTTAAAAAATCAATTTTTTAAGCTTCTGCCTTGATAGGAAGTAAAACACACTGCTGGAAGGATACCTGGTGGGTGTCTTTGTTGATGGGTGCCATTTCAAACTTATTATATTTGATGTCCATTATGTGGGAAATAAAGATAAGGCAAATGCACTTGGTTCTCTGAATTATTCTGACATTAGAAGAAATGCCAAGTCAGCAGATATTTGCTGTTTACATTTCACAATAACCTAATCATGCAATTGCAGCTTTCTGGAGCAAAACGCTAACTGCTCTCCAAACAGCCACCTGACAATCTAGGGCTAAAACACACATTCTGACTCAGAAGGAGACATCATGACGGCTCTCCACTGGCTGTATTAAACAAAAGCTCCGCAAACAAACGAGGGGCATTTGGCAAATGAAGTGAGAGTCGAATCAAGTTTAGGTTCACATCTGGTGGAATATGGCACTGCCTTCCCCAGGGGTTGAGGAGCAGAAGGGTTTGGAGGCTATAAATAGAAAACACACACATACACACATGCAGATATTTAAGCCAGACCCGGGTCAGTTTCAGCTTACTAACCTAGAGCTCTGTTCAGAGGAAGCAGAGAAGCCGCACGTCCTCTCCCACCTTTCCATGGTCCTCAGTCAGTGTCTTCTCAAACCACCTGTACTGATCCAACCCATTCGCAGATAAAAATAATTTTCTTGATAGAAGTAGTCTCAGCTGAGCTTTGATTGTTCAACATGGATGTCTAGAATTTTCCTCTTTAAGCCAGACACAGCAACACAAAACTGCCGCTGAGCTCTTTTGTTTTCCCTCCTCTCGAAGATGAAGCATGCAGCACTTCTCTCTCTCTCTCTCTGTCTCCCTCTGCCTCTCCCTCTCTCCCTCTCCCTCTCTCTCTTTCTCCCCTCTCTCGCTTCGGCTCTCTCCCTCCGTTTCCCTTTCCCCAACCCCCACCAGCAACCTCGCTCCCTTCCCGGTCAGTCAGGGGCATTTACATCTCTCAGCACGAGAACCTGTGTTATCTATGCGCCTGTCTCTCACTTTTGGGTTTCCTCTGGGAAAGGGAGGGGGGCGGCTCTAGGTGAAGTCAGGTGACCCCTCCATTAAAAGCCAGTGAGATGGATGGAGTGTGTGAATTTTAATATACACACAGGCACATTTACATTACAAAGCAGCGAGGAAAATCTAGCTCCTAGAGATTAAGCATTTTTGTTTCTGCTTTCATAGTCCCCTTTTAGCAATTAAGAGAAGCTACTATAGTATAATGAAATGTAATTAAACTTTTCAGCGTTAATAACAAGGCTACATCCTTTCAGAATCATCCAACTCAATTCTTTTAAACTTGTAAGCATAACTGTTTCTTTTTCTTTCAAGGGTCAAAGAATCAGTGGTTTTACTACTTACACGCTTTTTCGGATGGGTCTTTTATTTGGCATCTATTTAAACTTATCCTAAAGTTAAATATTATTATAAAAGACAATAAAAATAATGTAAAAGGAAAAAAAAATATGTGACAGAAACACCAAAGCACATAGCACAGGTAGAAATCAATAGTTTGCTATTGTGGAACTAGATTCAATAATGAGTAACTTTTTGCTCTGAGACAAATAATTTTTCCCTTCTCTGTTTCAGTGGCTCTGTCTTAAATAGAAATAAATGTAATAAATGTAGCAAGTATCCTCTTCTTGAAACCCAATCAAGCAAGCCTAGTAGAGAAGGGTGTCCAGGTAGCTAAGACCACATAGTACCCCAGAGACAGAAACAACTGGAAAACCTTGTGCTAACCTAATATAGCACTGAAGATACATTTATAGTCTATGGACCAAGCCCTAAAGAGTAAATCTGACACCACCTTCTCCCCACTGTGAAGTTTTTAATATCCAGGGGAGGCCATCTTTTCTATCTCTACCACTGAATAGAAAAGATATGTAATCTGCTGTTATGAACACTGTAAAGAAAAATGAGATAATACCATTTTCTTTCAAGGGTCAAAGAATCAGTCATTTATTTGGAACACTCAGATAAAAAGTACTTTGTAAAGCTAAGTGATAATTAGAATGAGGACCAACAAGCATCAGAAGAAGACTCTTATTTGGCAATTGGTGCTGTATCCATGGATTCTCAATTCAAGGGCATGATGATGCTGGTGCCTCGGCAAAAGAGGAAAACGGGGAGAGCTGACATAAAATCACATTATCCTTGCCACAAAAGACAACATTTCGAACTCTTACACAAAGAGCCTCTCCCTCATTCCAGAACGATGTCAGAGAGTGTTGCATTTGCTGCTTGGATTGAGGAGGCCAGCTGAAATATACCCAATCCACTCCATCAACACCTAAAATGAGTAAGAACTATTCACTGCTCTTGCTGGCTTTGTACTTTAAAAGCTTTACCTTGCATGGAAAAGATCCTATTTAAGCTTTTAAAATAAATTATATGCTAACTGGCTGCAAATTTAGCTTCAGTTTGTGCTACAAAAATTGGCACCAAAACACTGGACAATAAAAAAAAAAATCTTCCCTCGAAAAGTTAAGTTGCCTTAGGCAAATTTAGAAAGACCTAAAATGTTATAGGAAAAAAATATAAAGGATTTCACTTTATAGCTTCTAATAACCAAATCTGCTGCTCTTTCACCTTTTCTTTTTTCCCTCTAGCATTGGCTGTTTTCCTTTTGCGTTTAATCAGAGTTCTGTTTTGTTTTGTTTCCCCTACTTCACCCCTGGCTTTTGTTATTTTGGCCATGGAGTCACTTTCCTTGAATGTGCAAAAATGTTGGCAGGGACAGAGAGTGAGAAAGACATCTTACCTTAGATCAGATAATGTATGAGCTTTAACCCAAACACTGGTGTATGGCAACTTTCAGGCTCCATGCTATTCTAACGAAGATACCTGATAAACATGGAATGCAGACTGCATATATTTTCTATTAAAAAATAGAAAGATCATGACTTAAAGAGGCCTATTAAAACTCACCAATGACAGGCCAGTGCAAAAAAAAAAAAGATTAAAATTAATTAGCAAAAACAGTATAGCAACTAATGCTAGCCAACTTTTCAAAATTCAGTCCATTACTCAAGGAATAAACTGAAGTGCTGACATAGGGTAGAATAAATCTTTACTAACACACTCATTTATTCAACTAACTTTCATTGAGCACTTCTTTTGTGCTAGGCATTATACGAGGCACTGAGGAGTACAAGGAAAAGAAAACAGTGTTTTTTCAGAAACTGAAAACATGTCCCCACTAACATATAATAGATGTTAGTACCAAGTGCTATGGAATGTCAGAAAAAGAAGAAAAATTCTCCTTAATGGGAGGCAGGACAGTCACATAGAATAGGTAACCCTTGAACTTAGCCTTTAAGTATGTGTCAGTTTTCTAGGTAAGAAAGCAAAGGCAGGGGATTTCAGGCAAAAAGACACAAAAAACATGAACAAACCTAACGGGCTGTGAGTGATCTTGTATGTTCTGCCCAAGAATTTATGCTTCATCTAAGATGCAATAACAAGTTATTTAAAGTTCTTTGGCTAGAAAATTATATGTTTTACAAAGATTATTTTAGCAGCAAGGTGAAGGGCAGATTACAGAAGTGTTTTCTAAACTTTCCTAATTATAAGAATTACTTGTACATTATAGTAAATATGTATATCACTGGGTTCCGTTCCAGATCTAGAGGAGAAGTCCAAGAATATCTATTTACAAGTAGTATCCCAGGCAATTACTATCAGAAAGTTTCTGGAAACACTGGTTTTGTGGTGTTTGCTGAGCACTAGAATCACCTGTAGAGATTTTAACCAATCAACTACAGCCCACCTCTAAATTACTTAAATCAGAATATCTGGGGATAGAACCCAGAACTACTGTTGATTTTAATCTTCTAAGGTGATTCCAATATAGCTGAGGTTGGTAATCATTGGTTTAGAGAGAGGCAAGACAGAAAAAAAAGACTATTTAAAAGCTGTTGTAGAGAATATTTGAGTAAAACAACAGAATTCAGCTAGCTCAAATAAAGGAGTATTAATGTTACAAAAGGCAATAACAATGAGATTTTTCAGATGCAGGTATTGATCGACTTACGACCTATGCAACTTACAACCATTCGACTTTACGACCACAATCGCTAGCCACGACTGCTCCTGGTTGGGCGTACGACAGTGCGAACCAGCTTCCGGCAGCACTACCATCTCCGTATGCACCATTTCAACTATACATATAGCCTACTCAACTTACGACCAAATCGTGTTACGACCGGTCTGCCGGTCCCAATTGTGGTCGTTAAGTCGAGCACTAGCTGTAACATACACATAGGAAGCACAGTAACACTATATGAAGCCTCACAGGACCTGGGGCTAAGAAGCCACTAAAAACCAAGAATCCTCTTCTCCCTGCCATTAGAAGCTGTATAATTGCCCCCTTTGATTCTTCCTGTCTTCTATTCTTTTTTCCTTTTTTTTTTTTGAGAGGGAGATTTGCTCGTCACCCACGCTGGAGTGCAATTGTGTTATCTTAGATCACTGCAACCTCCACCTAGCGGGTTCAAGCACTTCTGCCTCAGCCTCCCAAGTAGCTGGGATTACAGACGTCCACCACTACACCCAGCTAATTTTTGTATTTTTAGTAGAAACAGGGTTTCACCGTGTTGGACAGGCTGGTCTCGAACTGCTGACCTCAGGTGATCCATCCGCCTCGGCCTCCCAAAATACTGGGTAAACAGGTGTGAGTCACCGCGCCCAGCACCTGTCTCCTGTTCTTAACCAGCCTCCTTTTCTTGCATCCTGTCACCTCCAAGGCCGTGTTGTCTTGTCAATTCTAACATCAGTGGGCAAAGACTGTATTGGTTGTGCTGATTTCCTTAGTTTGCCCCTGATCGCATCAGTTATAGCCAGTGTCTCACATTCACTTTGCAGGAGCTTGGGCAAAGATTTTCTGAGAAGACCACAGGCAAGGCAGACACACCTAAACATATCCAATACAGATACAACAGTTCAAGCAAAACATGATTAAGAAGGCTTGAGTAGGCCAGTATTAGAAAAGACTAAATGTCCCCGATGCTTTTCAGAAGTGGAACTCACAGAACCTGGAGACTAACTGAATATGAGGGTATGGAAGAGAAAAAGTCACCACAAAAGAAAAAGTTTACCTTCATTTACTCTAGTTGCTATGTTATAATACAGACACTGCTAAGAAACTATCCATTTGACTAGTCAGTAGAGATATATATTTGATTTCGAATGCCACACTTATATATATAGAAGCCTAAAGGCCAATGGAAGGCCAAAATTTAATCAGGAAATTTAGACAAATGGGGATGGTTACATACGGAGTTCTATATATACCCAAGATTGTTATGAAACCAACTGAGAGACCTATTATCTCTTGTGGACACCAGGGACTTTTTTACATCTGTGCCTTTGATTCCCCTTCCTGAAATGAACTCTCCCTTCCTTTCTCCATCTATACTTTATCTATTTTATCTCTAAGGACTCCCTGATAACATTGTGCACATGAATCTACCCCATCTCTAGTACAGTTTAAACTTAAGGTATATAGCTATTACAACAGCAGCAGCAGAAATAAAAATACTAATATAAGGTTCTTCTATTAATATTGAAGGATTTGGCTTTTTTAATTGTCACGATAACTTGGAAAGTGAAGTGTGGAAAACCTAAAGAACTCACTGAAGGTCAGAAAACTAGTAAGTGCAGTTTCTGGATGAAGACTCAAGGCAACTGGTGCTTTGCAGTTAACATTGTATTATACCTTATTCTTGAATCACCTGGAAACCAAAATTTAGTTGTTGATTATATTAGTAGAGAGCATTGTTAGCTGTTTTGCTTTCTACTCTCTTGTGAACATGCAAATGTCTCCATTTTAGGAACTGGACTCTATCTCTGGGTTTAAAGCCTTTCTCTGTCATTTTGGGGCTGTATGACCAAAGGCAAGTCATCTAAACTCTCTGTGCCTCAGTTTCCAGACCTATCTCATAGACTTACCATGAGGATCAAATGAAATTTTATGTTTAGCATTTAGTACAATGCCTAGAACTATTATGTTCTCATTAAATGTTAATTATTAATTATATTACCATTATTGTTATTAAAAAGTAAGAAGCAAAATCCCTCAATGAGATTTTCCTTATCCAGAGAAAAGATAGTTTACGTAGCTTTCAGATAATTTATGTAGCTTTAAATCATTCTGGTTTTACCAAGCTCCTGTTGATTAATCAAATTAGGAAACTATACTTACTAGTATTTAACTAATCATAAACTACATATATTACTTTATAATTAGATTAATACTGGATGGTCTCTTGAGATATTTTTGATCTCTTTTTGGCAGGCAGAAAGTAGAATTTGCATAATTTCTAAAAATCCATCACTTGCATTTTAGCAATAAGCTAATTATTCATTTTTTTAAAAAGCAATTATATCTGCTTTACCTATAAACAAGTCTTTTTTCTAATTAAGTATTTTCATTATTTCCATGGAACATGTCTGTACATTCTAAGTTTACTGACAAATAAAACTTCTTTTAAGTATGTATCACACTTGTCAGTTAAGTACATGTTTAGTGTAGCTATGGCATTGTGCTCATGTAAAATCAAAACCAAATAAATAGTAAATCTTATCTCACAATGGGAAAAATTCTGCATGGGAATTATGATGGTCACATTTTTGCAAACTATAGATAAGCATAACCTCGAGAAAATTGTCTTCTTTTTTCAATAAAATAAAAGTTGTTGATCCTACCAGGTAAAGATCCTACTCTTGATGATTTGTGTGAGGGTAAACTAAATGATTGATATATGATATGATTGAACATTGAGTGTGTATGTACATTACTTTGGGGTTGGCAGCTATGGTGTTTGCAGAGCCAGGATCTATTGGAAATTTCTCACCCTGTTTCATGGACTATTCACTTCTTTTTGACTGTTTAGGACAAATTAATACATTTTCTGTCACTGTCAAATGTATGCTGCTCTACTTGAAGATAGTTATATGTGGGTGCCTATATAAATATCATAGAAAATGGTTAAAGTTTGATTACCCCATTCTAAGAGAAGAAAAGCAAAAAGGAGCAAAATCATCCTTTGGGTTTTTCTTTAAACTAACCAGCCAAAACATATGTTTTAAGAAAAGCCTCTAAATATAGCACAGTGTCAAAAAGGCACAGCTTCAGCAACCCTGACTACACTATTTCCTAGCTGTGTGGTACCAGATAAATTACTCATTTGTAAAACAGTCCTCATATCACTTGTATAGAGTTATCAAGCATTAAATGACATAATGTATGTAAGGAGGTTAGCGCAGTGCCTGGTACACCACCACCATTATCACCATCACCATCAATATCATCATCACGACCACCATAATCATAACTACTACCATTACCACCACTACCATAATCTTCACCACCACCATCAGTACCACCATCATCATCTTCCTCCTACTTATCATTATAGCCAAAGCTTGTCATGTACCAGACACTGTTCTAAATAAGTGCACAGTGCTAGCTTCCACCATTATTATTACAATATTTTCTTTTAATGGTTTCAAGTTATAAAATTGCATATTTTGAGCCAATTACCTTGATATAAAACACACTATCATAATGGGCCCTAGTCAAAGTAAAGGCATCCATTTAAATACCTTCCAGTATATAAAGTAAAATAGAACATAAACTGCTTTCTCCTTTATTAGTCTTTCTTCTCGATAAACAAGTCTCAGGATCAGTTGTTGCACACGGAAGGACCCATCTAGATGATTTCTAAGTCCTCTGAGTGTAATTCATCATATATTAACAATATGCTTCACATGATTGAAAGGACCGAAGCACAAGTAGAAGGGCTGTCTGTACCAGGTGATCATGAATAAATTCCGTTCTTGAGCTGCTCTTTATGGATTTGCATTTCTGATCTCATAATGAATCATCCCAGTTTTGATTTCTGCAAACCAGGCTGAATTGGGATCTTTTCACCAGAGGATCATGCTTTTCCATAATCATCTACATTGCCTTGTGAACCCAATAAGATGGGCATAACTGGGGCAAAGACAAAGTTTGCCAGAGCTGAGCCTGGACAAAATTTTGAAATGCAGTTTATTGTCCATACCTTCCACTTCTTTTCTCTGCACTTTAATCCACTCGGTGCCACTTTCCCCATTCCCTTAGAGTCCTTCCTGCTTTTGATTCTCACTTCATAACAAAATCAAAATTCAGTAGAATAAACTGTGTAAATTAGTATGTGGTTATCTAAAGTAGGGCTACTTTTTGTCTTGGTGACTTTGGATGATTTGTATAATCTTTCAAGATAAAAACATTTCTTAGAAGTAGAAACTAAAAATAATTTCTGGAACATCTAAACTATGGCCTAAAATGTCTATTTAAAGGACTGAATTAACTGAGCACATTTCTCATAAAGTCCAATTTCAAATTAGAGTAATGGAAAATGGAAAGCTTAGAAACTATATACTCTGACCTGGGTAACCTAGCACTGGAAAAAGAGACAGTGTACAGCTGCCTTGGTTTTGAATGGCAGTTCTATCACACACTGTGTGACTTTGGGCAAGATAGCTTAATGTCCTTAAATCTTAATTTCCTCATCTGTAAAATACAGAATACAATATCTAACCTCTCAGGTATATTGTAAAAAATAAAAATAATTATGAAATTACTATAACAGAATCTAGCATATAATAGTTTCTCAGGAAACAGGACTTTCCTTTTCAGCCTTTTTTTTTTGAGGGGTTGGGGAGCCTAACTCTGTTGCCCAGGCTGGAGTGCAGTGGCACAATCTTGGCTCAATGCAACCTCTGCCTCCCAGGTTCAAGCAATTCTCTTGCCTCAGCCTCCTGGGTAGCTGAGATTACAGGTACGCGCCACCACGTCTGGCTAATTTTTAGTATTTTTAGTAGAGACGAGGTTCATTGTTGGCCAAGCTTGTCTCGAACTCCTGATCTTGTGATCTGCCTGCCTTGGCCTCCCAAAGTGCTGGGATTACAGGCATGAGCCACTGTGTCCAGCCTTTAGTCTTTTAAAGAAGTCATTCATCCCCCAAATAGCTACTTTTTTCCCCAGGTTTGATCATTGTCCATGTGTCACCTGATCTGCCCACATCCCCTTAGTTCACCTGACATTTGCCCAAATGTCTCTCACTATTTAAGTAATGTGCTCTTGCAGAAGATCTACATTTTGGTCAAGTGATCTACTTTCCTGAAAGCACCCAAGCAACTTAAAACCAAAATCAAATTAAATTGGATTGAGAAAGAAGGGAAAGATAAAGGAAGAAGAAGAGAGGATAGAAAAGAGGGAAGAGAAAGAAGAAAGAGTTACGTGCTCTATCTAGAGACCAGAAGATGGTACTGCAGAATAGTTGAGTAAGTTTTGATTGAATCACTGTGTTAGGATTAAGGAGACCTACCTTGGATAATTTGTTTAATGTCAAGGACCTTCTCTTTGAAACACAGATATTGAACTTTTTCAAGAGCTCATTAGGCTCATAGATTTTGGTTGTAGGAGATTAAGAAGTTGAACATTTCTTGAGGTGCTTTCAACATCAAACTCTATTAGTTCATGATACTGGGAAGTGAACTCCCATTGCCTCAACCTGACTCTAGGCCGGACCCTGCTATGTGCAACATCCCATTCAATCCCCTTGGTGATAGTACTATACTCATTTTAGAGAGGAAGAATTTTTGGCTCAGAAAGCTTGGGTGACTTTCCCAAGGTCAAAGACCCAAAGGGACAGAACATGGATTAACACCTTTCAATACAAAGCCCACAGGTACTTTTTACTGCACTATACTGCCACCCTCTGGGACAGAAATTAGAAATAAAGATATTAAGAAATCACATCTTACTTAAGTGACTGGAAAACCATTGCAGATAAATGCAAACAGTCCTGCAGCAGTCATGGAAACTTGAGAAAAGAATGCCTGTGATGACAATGTGTACTGCTTACTGTTCAAAAACTGGCTCTATGAAAAGCAAGCAAACAAACACATTGATTTGTATCACTTGCTCATTTTTGTAGAGTAAATATGCCCATTATGGCAAATTTCAAGCTATCAACTTAAAGCCACTGAACTGGATTTGGGAAAAGATGTACACAAATGTCTCTTTCAAGACAGTGCTAGCCGCCTCCAGCACCCCACTCTGTATGTGTGGATTTGTGTGTGTTCATGTGTGTTTGTACCTGATTTATAATGCCACTTTCTGTAAACACATTAAAAAGCAAAATATCAGTTCAAACATGTTTCTTAAGTCAGTAACAATGAATATCAGGAGTTTCAATTATGCCCTACTCAATACTGCCACTTTTTATCAAATTATGCAGATTGCTAGTATTTCTCTTTCAGTTTCATAACATAACGCTCAATAATGATTACTAGTATTTCTCTTTCAATTTCATAATATAACGCTCAATAATCCTAGCAAATAAAAGATAACAAAACCCCATGCTTCCAATCTTGACCTCATTTTCTACCATGTACTGGATGGTTCTTATATAACTTTGGAATGAATACTTTTCAAGATTTCATATGAGATGTGTGAGGCTTTCAGTGAACCCAAGGCGGGGTTCCTCCAGTAAAACCAGCAGGTGATAATTATAGTATTTGTCAGTTCTGTCTCAGTAAAGGGCCATTAGGGAAACCTGAACAGAAAGGAAAAGTAAAACTGTCCCATGGCCCTGCCTTTCTTATTCCTCACCTTCTTGAAGTTCCATAACTGCTTGAATTCCTCTAGAATAAAAGTAGGATGACTGACAAGCTGTAGTAAAATTGCATGGATAATTGAGCAAGCAATGGAGTTGTCATTTGCGTAGATGGCCTCACAAATGATATTCGGATAGTTTGGGGAACGATTTCTGATTACTGAGACAATTTAGTTCATCTTATTCATTTCTTCTGATTGCAAGATACTGAGGTAAGAATATAGCAGAGGATTAAAAGTGAAGAGCCTACTATGTAAAAAAATTTTGCACAAAGTCTTGAATTATTGCACACATAAATGTGCAGAAATTTCTCTCCATCTAGTAAATAAACAAAAAGAGAAAAGATGCTTAAAGCATCTGTGCTATTGAGGGAGAAAATGGGACTGAAATGGAGGCACATCTTCCCTCTTCAAGATTTATTATAAAGGGGAGAAAAACAAATACCCTACATATTCAATTGCCACCCATAGGACAATATATTTCTATGTGAAAGGAATAGCTTGCATAGCAAAAAATTATATTAGAAATTTTAAATGAGAAATAGTGCTTTTATAATAGAAGAAATAATGCTTTAGGACTAAATTAAAGTAAAGAAAGTTAACATCAGAAAAACCATCCTAACTATTAGAATAGGTCACTGAAAGAAATTCGGATATTAAAGACTCTGATGAAGTTTTACTTTGAAATCTTTAAGAACAAAAGGTAAATATCTCTCTTCAACTGTTGTGTTTCTTACTAATAAAGAGTTAAGTTAGAGTAATGCCTTGGAGGTTCTTACATAATTCTTTAAAATTTTACAAATTTTAGGCAACTTCATAAATGATAAAATAGTGAAAGTAAAATTAAAATCAAAGTGTGATTCAGATTTTTCAAAATTCAAAACAATTTCTAAATATTAGACAGTCACCTTAAGAAAAAAAGTTCATATCTGATGAGGTGAAAAAGTAGCACAAAATGGAGTCAGAAATGATAAGCTTCCTCCGGCTCAGGAGAATGTCAGCAACTGAGTGGTAACTTGAAACACCGCAGCTGGGGTAGGAGGAGTGAAGAGGAAAGTTTCACCATAGATCCCTTGGGTAGAACAAACGGGTCTTTGTAAACAAGTGGACACAAAGTCATGGAGAAGGGTGATTTGAGGGGGACTGGCTTCTAGCTTGGGTCTTTCCATTCTTCACTGTCCCAACTTCATTTCGCCTACCCCCAGTAGGCGGAGAGTCAGTGCGGGGCAGGTTATTTCTCTGAAAAAGGAGTGGGAAATAAATGAGTTTGATGTTAAAAATTTTGAGTGTGGAGTACTTGACAGAATCTGAGTTGGAGAGGTTCAGAGCTGGGATCCCCTAGGGGATAACTGAGCCCTCTAGCGGAAGTGGGAGGAATGGGTGATATCCGCCAGGAAGGGACTAGGTGCAAAGAAGAGCGAAAACATCAATATTTGAGGGGTGAGAAAAGATTTGGAGCTATTAAATGATGCTGAGAAAGACTGTCAGAAATAAAGAAAAATAGGGGATGGTGACTGTTTCACACACAGACTGCCTGTTGGCCAAGCAGACACGGCCTGGGCACCGCTGACAAACGTGGTGCCAAACAGCTGTTTTGTAAACTTTGAGAGTACTAAGCAGATCACTAAGTGATCTGAGACGCTGTAAGGGAAGAAGGCAAAAACACATGCATTTCAGAGCTTCAAAACCTGTTTCTCTCTCAGACTACTTTTGAGAGCTTTAAAAAGCCATATTCTTAGACTCTATCTCTGGGGATTTTGATTTTTGTAAATGAGATTCCTTATCTCATGTCATTTCTTCAATTTTGACAATACTTGAAAACAATTGTTACTGGTGTTTTGTTTGTTTGTTTTACATTTTGTATTACCTTCCAACTAGTATGCAAACATCTTGATGGCAAGGACTGATTCCTGTCCTTTTGTATTCCCCAGAACACCTAGCAGAGTGCCCAAGAAAAATAGTAGGTGCTCAATAATATTCACTGACATGTGAGAGTGAATTGATCATACTATGGCTCGTCAAGATAAAATCATCAAGGTGATCAGTACGAATGAATATAGAGACTGAGACACATACTTGAATAAAGATTTCAGTATATTTTAATAACAGAACAAGCAACTTTTGATGCTAAAATAAAATCTGAAATGGCCACTCCGAGAAAAAGGACTGGTTTCCTGACTTAAAGCCACGTCCGCTTTATTTTTGGAGGATGTTGATTTGACTTGGAGATGGTTAAATGTGTCAGTCTGAAGGTGTATGTGTGTTCCTGTGATGAGGAAAAAGAAACATAATTATAAATGTCTCTTGATAGCCTATTCATTTACCATGCTATTTTGGAAACAGTATGTTTTTAAATTGGTTTGTAGTGTTTTTGGATGGGAGTTCCACTGTACAGGAACCTGGAGCTTTGCCCCCTATGGATTTTCTCCATTGGAATTCAATAAAGTGTAATTGAATTACAATGGGTGAATCCACAAGGTGTCAATTTCTGGCTGTTGGGTTGAGGAACCCTCCTTCCTCAAGCAACCCCACCCGCTAGTGCTGAGTTCCTGGCCCTAGTTTGTAGGCAGCAGTGCTGTACAGATGAACACCTGTGCACATTGTTAAACAGCAAAATAACTACTGTCGTGAAATCACGTTTAATTTTAGGAATTGAAGAAAAACTCCCCATATTTCTATTTTAGCACACAGGATGTGGCCTACTTCTTTAAAATGTCAAGCATAGCGACACACATATTTTATTTAAAGAATACGGAAACACCCGTTTTCTTCTTCGACTGAGTCTGGGATATAGCCTTTTTTTAATCAGGAAAAAAGGAAGTTGACATGTTTTTGGAATGGTCATACTAATTGCGTTGGCATAGTGTATGAGGGAGCTTTCAAAGATAGTATCTCATTTGATCATTATAACCATCCAATTAGGTAGATCAAGCAAGTCTGATCATTCCAGCATTTCAGATAAAGCTGAAGCTCAGAAAAGTTTAGATCAAGTGTAAACCATGTCCAATGTTTCAGGGTTTTTTTCATTTTGTTTTGTATTTTTCTTACCAATGCTGGGGCTCAGGAAACAATATCCCAAAGTATGTCACTTTGGCATGCTGAGTACTTTGGAATAAAGGATATCAGAAGACCTCAGAAGCAGCCTCAGAACCAGGGTCTCTCTGACCTTCTCTTGCCCTCCTGTCTCTTGTGCCTCATTCTCTTCAGAAGTAAGTCATAGAAATCAGAATTTCTCTTCCTCCAAGCAGGTCATAGAAACCAGAACCCCTATTAGCCAAAGCTAGTCATAAAAACAAGTTATCACTCTAATTTTCCCCATTTTTCTGTCTGGTGGTTGGCCATAAAAACATTTCTCTGACTTAACCTTGTCCGATGGTAGGTTATAAGACCCTCATTCCGGAAGAGTGCTGTCCCATACCCAGGAGGAAGAAATGCTATAACAGAGGCCAAAAATAACCTGGACAGGCTTTGCTGGGTTTCTCCACTGAGTCTATTAGCATTAGATCGTACTGTTTTTGTCCAATCATATCTCTACATGGTTGTCTATTCTTCATGAAGCTTAAGCATAAAAATGGATAGTTTGCTCTGTATATTTGGGTCTTTCTGATGGGCTCTGTGTCAAGCAAAACTTTGATTAAATAAATCTGTTATGCTTTTCTCTTGTTAACCTGTCTTTTGTTAAAAGTGTGTATGTGTGTTCCTATGATGAGAAAAGACAGGTTAACAAGAAAAAAGCATAACAGATTAATCAAATGTTGGCTGTGACCCTTAAGATGAGTAAGAAAAGGTATCATCTTTCCATCCTTACACTATTAAATAATGCAATAGCTTAGAACTATTTTTTGCATCATTCTAAAGGTTCTCATTAGGCATGCATGCTGCCTGGCTAAGATTAACAGTCAAATAAAGTTATTAGGGGGAAAATGTATAACTCTGTGCTTATAACTATATGTTTACTAAACAAAATGAACAAAATTCAAACTAACCAAGTGATTAATAAAGTTATCACCCTACTGCTTTGTTATAACATAATTTTGAAACTATCATTTAACTTCAGAAAACCCAAATAAAGTGAAACTAATTAAATATTTTAAAATGAGAGAAAAAATCTTCATTCGAGAAATTCTTCTAATTTTGTTCTGCTTCAAGTTAGTTTGTTTAAAAGTCAATTAGGTTCATGCAAGCCTGAGTTTGCAAACAAAATGGAGATTGGATCATTTTATTTTAGGAAGCATTTTTATTAGTTTTTATAAGCCAATAATACAAAATTGTGTAAGGGTTCTATTTGAACGTTTACAAAGTTGGAAAAGTATTGAATTGAAAAGCTGTTAAAAGTTTTGTGAAATGAATTGTCAATTTTGCCATCATGTCAAAAGTACTGCCTTTGATGCCACTCACTTTTCTGCTCCAGGGAAGTATGTAACTTTTTTTTCATTTTGGTACTCTGTTATTTGTTTTCTTTTTTGGGATTTAAAACTATGTCATTTACTCACATAATTGCTTCTCTCATGGTTATATCTTTACTCCTTGCTTTTGAGAAAGCCATACTATTTATTTTTCCTCTTTCCTGTGTTCCAGGTGCATCATCTAACTTATTTGAGCTAAGTGCCCCTTTCTGTAAAGTGAAAAGTTGAACAAGATATTCTTCATGATGTCTTTCAATTTTAAAACGTTATGCAATTTTAGAGAAAAGCTGAAGGGTCACCCAATATGGTGTGACACACAAAAGACAAATATGGGGAGAGTTACTTTTTCACTCTCTGCAAACTATGCCTGGACACTTCCCTGGTAAGATGTCATAACCTAGACAAGAACACATTATGAATGTGAGACAGAGGGAGACAGAGGAATGAAGGAGAGAGATAGCGAAGCAGGCTGGGAGAAAAACAGAGAGGCAGGCATCTACTGGACATTTATGGATTTCTTGTGTATTAGAGGTAGTAATGAACCATATCACCCCCCACAACCCCTGATAGACTCTGCCCTCTCTGTTAAAAGCAGCTCTATGTTTCCAGGTGCTCAGAAAAAAATAAAAAATAAAAATAAATAAAACACACACACACACACACACACACACACACACACACACACAAAACCTTAGTATCATCCTTGCCTCCTGTCTCTCACTCCTCGCACCAAATCCTGCCAGCTGTACCTTCAAAATAGATAAAAATGTAACCCCTTTTCACTACTCCCACACCCAGCAGGTGGGTGCAAGCTACCCTCATGCCTAATATGGACCATGGCAGTACTCTAACTGTTCTCCTTGCTTCTTCCCTTTTTCTTAGACTCATGAACCTGTTAAAACCTAAGTCAGATCTTCTGGGTCCTTTTTAATCCCAAAGAGTTTCTATTTCATTCCAAATATAAGCCAATGTAATAAAAGTGACTTATGAGGCCCTTTAACATTTGCTGGCCACTTCTAAGCCCCCACCTCTCTGAACTAGTACCTTTTCTCTTGTTTACTGGACTCTGGCCACAAGGACTTCCTGATGGCCCTTCTAAACCAGGACGAAGAGCCCACTATAGGGCCTTTGTGTTTGATGACCCTCTGCCTAGAACGGTCTTCTCTTCGGTATCTGTACGGGTACCTTCCTTGTTCTTTACCTTCTCCCACTTCCCCCCACTCACATATTCTTTCTAGTTCTCAGGAAGCTGCTTTACTTTTCTGTAGTGCTTTCCAGTATCTGACATACTGCTTACTGCTACGTATTTCAATTATTCATCTTTTTTGTTGTGTGCCACCCCACTAGAATGGAAGCCTAATGAGGCAGAGATTTGAATCACTTCTGCTCACTTAGTGCCTAAAACAGTGCCTGGCACTTAATCAGCCCTCTGTAAATACTGGTTGAAATGAATTGAACTGTTTTTAACTACAGGATGGAAAGGAAACCTTGAACTGTGTCTTGAGGAGAAGGTAGGACTCTGGATTGGGGATAAGAAGTATGGAGGCTATTTTTTTTTTGGAACAGGGAAGTATACACCACTTGGGAATGAAAGTCTGCTTTGGGAGTATCTCATTTAGTTACCTCAGGTTACAAATAGAACATAGAGACACAAGAGAAGTTAAAGTCACAAAGACAGCAAAAGAGAACAACGTTAGAACCCTGGTCTTCAAACGCTCCTATTTCAGAATGCTTCCTAATGAGTCAAAATATTTAAATTTCGAGTTTAGCCAGGATGAAATACAAACAATATTAGAGAGTATTTTTCTGTTCTACCCTGTTATTACCAAAACCATCAAGTTAATATTAGCCATCAAAAAGCTAATGCTAGGATCCAAGATGGCCAAATAGGAACAGCTCTGAAGTGTAGTTCCCAGTGAGAACAATGCAGAGGGTGAATGATCACCATATTTCCAAAAGAGTTATTACTGCCCACAGACCAGGAGATTCCTGGGCTGAAAAGTGCCATGAGTTTCCAGCATGGCTGTTTCAGCCAGTGCAGTGGGTCTCCACACAAAAACTCACACAAATCTGGGTGGCCTTTTCAACAGGTCCCTGGAACACCTGGGAGACAGAGCCACCCATTCAACTGGAAAAAGGGGGTCTGAAATACGGAGCCAGGTAATCTGTCTCAGTGGGTCCCACTCCCACAAAGACCAGCAATCTGAAATGCTCTGGATTGAGAGTTTCAAAGCAAGTGCAGCAGGACCCAGGATGGTCCAGCTTTGTGGGTGAAAGGGTGTCCGCCAATACTGAGGCTGTCTGCCATTACCGAGGCAGTCCACCATTACCAAGGCAGTCTGCCATTACAGAGACAGTCCACCATTACTGAGGCAGACCACCATTACCGAGGCAGTTCTAACTATACCTCTATAAACAAAACTGTAAGGAAGTTCACATAGCAGCTGGGCAGAGCCCATGGCAGCTCAGCAATATCTCTGCTGGCAGACTGTGACTAAACTACCTCCTTGCTGGACAGGGCATCTCTGAAAAAAGGCAGTAGCATGTCAGGAACTTATAAGTAAAGCCCCACCTTCCCAGGACAGAGCACCTGGGGAAAAAGGCGTTTATGAGTTCCACTGCAGCAGACTTAGACATACCTGCCCAGCAGCTCTGAACAGAACAATGGAGCCCACAGCTCAGCACTTGAGCTCCTATAAGGGACAGACTGTCACCCCAAGCAGTTCCCTGACTCCCGTATATCCAAAGAGATACCTCATAAAGGAGAGCTCAGGCCGACATCTGGCATGTATCCTTCTGGGATGAAGATAACAGAAGAAACTGGCAGTGACTGTTACTATTCTGCAGCCACTGCAGGTGATCCCCAGGCAAGCAAGGTCTGGAGTGGACTTCTAGCAGTCCAACAGTAGAGGGGCCTGACTGTTAGAAGGAAAACTAAAAAACAGAAATAAATAACTTCATCATCAACAAAAGGGATGTCCACTCAGAGACCCCATCTGAAAGCCACCAACTACAAAGACCACAGATAGATAAATCCACAAAGATGGGAAGAAATCAGTGCAAAAAGGATAAAAACACCCAAAACCAGAATGCTTCTCCTCCTCCAAGAGATTACAACTCCTCACAATTAAGGAAACAAAGCTGGATGGAGAATGAGTTGATGAATTGACAGAAACAGGCTTCAGAAGATGGGTATTAACAAATTTCTCTGAGCTAAAAGAACATATTCTAATGCAAAACAAAGAAACTAAGAACCTTGAAAAAAGGTTTGATGAAATGCTAATGAGAATAAACAGCTTAGAAAAGAATATAAATCACTTGATGGAGCTGAAAAATACAAGATGAGAATTTTGCAAAGCATACACAAGTTTCGATAGCCGAATCAACCAAGCAGAAGAAAGAATGACAGAGATTGAAGATCAACTCAATGAAATAAAACGAAAAGGCAAAATTAGAGAAAACAGAGTGAAAATAAATGAACAAAGCCACCAAGAAATATGGGAACATGTGAAAAGACCTAATCTATGTTTGATAGATAAACCTGAATGTGATGGAGAGAATGAATCCAAGCTGGAAAACACTCTTCAGGATATTATCCAGGAGAACTTCCCCAACCTAGCAGGGCAGGCCAATATTCAAGTCCAGGAAATACAGAGAACACCATAAAGATATTCCTCAAGAAGAGCAACCCCAAGGTACATAATCATCAGATTCACCAGGATTGAAATGAAGGAAAAAATGCTAAGGGCAGCCAGAGAGAAAGGTCGGGTTACCCACAAAAGGAAGCCCACCAGACTCATAGCAGATCTCTCGGCAGAAACTCTACAAGCCAGAAGAGAGTAGAGTCCAATATTCAACATCCTTAAAGAAAAGAACTTTCAGCCCAGAATTTCATATCCAGCCAAATTAAGCTTCATAAGCGAAGTAGAAATAAAATCCTTTATAAACAAGCAATTGCTCAGAGATTTCATCACCACCAGGCCTGCTTTACAAGAGCTCCTGAAAGAAGCACTAAACATAGAAAGAATCAACTAGTACCAGACACTCCAAATGGTAAGGAGCATTGATACAATGAAGAAACTGGGTCAACTAATGGGCAAAACAACTAGCTAGCATCAAAATGGCAGGATCATATTCACACATAACAATATTAACCTTAAATGTAAATGGACTAAATGCCCCAACCAAAAGACAGAGACTGGTAAATTGGATAAAAAGTCAAAACCCATCGGTGTGCCCTATCCAGGAAACCCATCTCACATGCAAGGACACGTATGGGCTCAAAATAAAGGGATAGAGGAAGATCAACCAAGCAAATGTTGAGCAAAAAAAAGCAGGAGTTGCAATCCTCGTCTCTGATAAAATAGACTTTAAACCAACAAAGATCAAAAGAGACAAAGAAGGGCATTACATAATGGTCAAAGGATCGATGCAACAAGAAGAGCTAACAATCCTAAATATATATGTACCCAATACAGGAGCACCCAAATACATAAAGCAAGTTCTTAATGACCTACAAACAGACTTAGACTCCCACACAATAATAGTGGGAGACTTTAACACTCTACTGTCAATATTAGACAGATAAATTAAACAGAAAATTAACAAGGATATCCAGGACTTGAACTCAGATCTGGACCACACAAACCTAATAGACATATATAGAACTCTCCACCCCAAATCCACAGAACATATATTCTTCTCAGCACCACATCACACCTACTCTAAAATTGACCACATAATTGGAAGTTGATCACTCTTCAGCAAATGCAAAATAATGGAAATCACAACAAACAGTCTCTCAGACCACAGTGCAATCAAGCTAGAACTCAAATTAAGAAACTAACTCAGAAACGCACAACTTCATGGAAACTGAACAACTGGTTCTTGACTGTTGACTGGCTAAACAATGAAATGAAGGCAGAAATAAAGATGTTCTTCGAAACCAACAAGAACAAAGACACAATGTACCAGAATCTCTGGGACACATTTAAAGCAATGTCTAGAAGAAAATTTATAGCAATAAATGCCCACATGAGAAGCAAGGAAAGATCTAACATCAATATCCTATCATCAAAATTGAAACAGCTAAATGAGCAAGATCAAAAAAACTCAAAGACTAGCTTAAGACAAGAAATAACTAAGATCAGAGCAGAACTGAAGGAGATAGAGACACAAAAAAACCTTCAAAAAAATCAATAAATCCAAAAGCTGTTTTTTTGAAAGGATCATCAAAATAGACCACTAGCCAGATTAATAAACAAAGAGAGAAGAATCAAATAGATGCAATTAAAAAAGTGATAAAGGGGATATCACCACCAATTCCACAGAAATGCAAACTACCATCAGAGATTACTACAAACAACTCTATGCACATAAATAAACCAGTAAACCTGGAAGAAAAGAACAAATTCCTGGACACTTGCCTAAACTAGGAAGAAGTCGAAACCCTGAATAGATCAATAACGTCTCTCAAGCCTAAACTAGGAAGAAGTCGAAACCCTGAATAGATCAATAACCTCTCTCAAGCCTAAACTAGGAAGAAGTCAAAACCCTGAATAGATCAATAACAAGGGCTGCAGTTGAGGCAGCAATTAATAGCCTACCAACAAAAAATTGCCCAGGTCAGATGGGTTCACAGCCAAATTCTACTAGACATAGAAAGAGGAGCTGGTACCACTCCTTCTGAAACTATTCCAAACAATCCAAAAAGAGGGAATCCTTCCCAAATCATTTAATGAGACCAACATCATACTGATACCAAAACCTGGCAGAGACTCAACAAAAAAAGAAAACTTCAGGCCAATATCCACGATGAACATAGATACAAAAATCTTCAATAAAATACTGGCAAACCAACTGCAACAGCACATCAAAAAGCTTATCCATCACAATGAAAGGCTAGTTCAACATACACAAGTCTATAAACGTAATCCACTACCTAAAAGGACCAAAGACAAAAACCACATGATTATCTCAGTAGATGCAGAGAAGACCTTTGACACAATTCTACCGCCCTTTATGCTAAAAACTTTCAATAAACTAGGTATTGATGGAACATATCTCAAAATAATAAAAGCAATTTACAACAAACTCACAGCCAATATCATACTGAATGGGCAAAAACTGGAAACATTCTCTTTGAAATCTGGCACTAGACAAGGATGCCCTCTCTCACCACTCCTAT